>NW_019230530.1:6680-117308 GCF_002742605.1 Olea europaea var. sylvestris
CTTTATTCCATTAGGAGGCTTGACCAAGGTCCAAGGCTTGTTCACTTGCGTCGAGTTTCATGGCCTCTTGCTGTCTCTTTTAAGTCAACACTTGACTTTATTTTGTTGCAACTAGCAGGTTCATTATCCTGGATCACTGATTAATGATTCGCACCTTCTTAAAGGTCGAATGAGCCTACTAGATTCACATAGAGCTGTTATGTTCTCAGGAGTCTTTACTTCCTGATCCAAAGTATGTCACATATCAGATATGAGATTAAACTCAGATTTATCTACTTGGTTAACTATATCTGTGGACTTTTGAACTCTTTCAAAATTCTATTTTACTCCCACTGTCCTCTCCTAGAGTAAACATTTTCTCTAAGAAGACGATATGTCGTGAGACGAAAACTTTCTTCATGATAATAGAATTTATATTCAATTGTCTCCTTTGAATATCTCACAAATATGTATTTATCAAATTTAGTCTCAAACTTATCCGATTTAAGGCGCTTCAAATAAGCGTCATGGCCCCAATCTTTCATATAAGATAAATTTGGACTATTGTCTTTCCATAACTCGTATGGAGTTTTGTTAACCAATTTAGATGGGACATGGTTTAGTGTGTTGCATACTGTAATCAATGCGTTACCTCAAAATAATTTTGAGAAATTTGCATGGCTTGTTATTAATCGCATTATATGTAATAATTAACGATTCCTCCTTTTAGATACATCACCTTGCTGCAGTGTATATGAAGGAGTCTACTGCAAGTGAATCTCATTCTTTCTTAGATAATCTAAATTTCATCTTTAAGATATTCTCACTTGATCGAATCTTAATGTGTGAGTATCTTTACCTATTTGTTTCTCTAATTCTTGTGTGAATCCCTTGAACTTTTCAAGAGTTTCATGTTTGAGCTTTCATCAAGTGTACATGATCATTGATGAAATAAGAGAAACATTATCTGACATAAATTGATACGAATCCATATGCATCACCATGCATTAGACCAGTAATTATGCTGATCTTTCTTCTTTTCAAATAAAAGAAGATTTGGTCAATGTGCCAAACATGCATAATTTGTTTTTGTCAAAATCAATTAATCCCAAGTATACATCTTTATGTAACTTTGGAATTACATTTCATCTAAATGATAAAGTCTGTCATGCCAGATTTTGGTAATACTTAGATTATAGTATTTATGTCTTATAATTTCTATACTTATTATAGAATCTTTAGTATTAAAGAATATAAATGTCGTTTTATAATTTACCATAGCCATTAGGATCTTTAACAAGATAAACAAGAACAACAATTGTCCTTAACATTAAAATAGTTCATGTCCGAACATGAAATTCATTTTAATGTTCCAGCTATAGTTGGCATAAAATGACATTTCTCTAATTTCAATACTAAACCAAAAGACAATGGTAAGAAGTATATTCATACAAGTAATGTAGCAACCTTTGCTCATCTCTCCAACGTGTATGTCAACTTTTCCCTTTCGCAGTGGTCTATTTCTTTTTAGTTTCTCCATATTTGTATAAATATGATATTTACACCTGGTATCATATACCTAGGAAATTCGTGAAGTAGACGTAAGCCATACAATATTCCTTCCAATGACCTTTCATTCTATAATGAAATCAAGGATCATTAGATTTTGTATTTGTCCTTTCGCTTATACTATCTTAACCATATTGGGTGCTTTTACAAAGCCCCTTTAACGTATTCTTCTTTTCAAATTAACATAAATTGTTCTTGATTATGGTTTCTCTACAAAATTCTTTAAGAAAGAGTAAAAAAATACTCATTTGCCCATTAATGTATTTTTAAATAATCAAGACAAATAATAACACAAATACGTGATTAGATATTTGATCATCATTTTAAAGCGTGTTAATAATAATATTTTCGAACGAAAATCATGATTAAGAGCAAGATTTCTAATCAATGAAATGTTAATAATAAGAATGTTATGAAGGAAAAAGTTAATATATAAATTTAATTATGAATAAAGGTTAATGACTTTTAATATAATCAAAATGTGGTGTGTGTGTGTGGGTGTGAAGATATTCACCCTTTTCTTTTATGAACAACTTATTAGAATTACAACTTGTTTTTCTTACTCAGAGAAAAAAATAAAGAAATGCTGCTATGCACATTTCTTTTTCATTTTTTCTGTATAAAGAAGATAAATGAAAAGATAATTCTTAATGGCTTAACCAACTTATCTTGTCTTAGTTGATTAAGGATCGTTGTTTCCACAATCATGGTAATAGATTGAAAGATTTGGCACTCCCTTCCTCCCTTGAAAAAGGGGGGAAAATTAACAATGAAAATGAAAATTCCTAAAAAGTCAATGAATAGAAAATTGCCTCAAAAAAAATAAAATAAAAGGTCGAACAGATGGAGATATGGTATCGACCTGTACAATCAGTTTGCTTCTCTTGTTTTGATATTGGGATTGAAATGCGGTTGAATTGGTGGTAAAGATTGAAAAAAACAAAAAAAAGGAAGAGTTTTGAGATGACATGTTCAGTATATATATGAATCCGACACTTCTTAGTACGAAATGCTCATCTCTAGAATTGTTTTTTTTTTTTTAATATTGAATCAGTTTCAGGAAGAATTCTTGTTTTCTCTTTCAAAGCAATCCATCAGGTCTGATTTTTATACTTCAGAAAAAAAAATTAGGATATAAAATATGGAGTGTATGGCACATCTTGGTCCACGTTGGAGTCCCCAAGTAACGAAGGGCTTATCAACTACTCAATAACACCTCTTTAATTCTCAAGTGATATAGGTTCGAAGTAGAAAAACTCATTCTTCGAATTAACTACCCTTGAACGACTTAAACATTTAAGCACCCAAAAATCTGTTACACTCGGGGGAAATGATCATTGAACGAGTTTCGACTTGTCAAATACCAATTTGCATTACCCCTGGCCTCTGTCAAGCCAATTTCAACTCAAAATCATCTGGACCAGACCTAACATCAGTGTCATGGTGTCAATTAATCCAAATTAATGAAGCCATCTAACTGCAGTAACTACAAGTGGAAAGTGCAGCAATTGAAAAGCAATAGATTGCTAATGTAATGTGAGTTTCTAGGGAGTATGAGGCGTATTTCTCTTTTCTTTTTGGCATTTAAGCCCAAGAATGCAATTATAAAGATGGACGTTCTCTGCAGCCTCGGCTAACAGACCTCCCCTTTGGACAAGGATCTGCAATCCCACAAAAAACGGTTGATAAAGCAAAGACCTTCGTTACTCTAAAATCTTAAAGCAACAAAACCGTGGTTGGCTAAATAGTCGAGTCTACTCTTATACCTGAACGGGCATGCACAAACCACTTCGAAATCTGAAAACAAAGTGCCATGTTTAGCTACTCCTATAAATTGAAATTGTAAATATATTTTTCACAAGGGGGAACTAATTCTTCAACATTCATGGGAGAGCTGCTATATGTTAAAGAAAATAACTAGAGGCATTCATTAGAATATTTATAAACAAAACTTTCAGGTACCACTATAATCTTTTTCATGCCTAGTCATACGCATCACAATTCATTGCAATAACTCTTCACAGTCTGCTCTCTCTAACTCCAGAAAAGTTCATATATTCTGTATGCATCAGTAGATGGTTCCTATGTGTTGGGTTCATCCTAAAAGTTAACATGTTGATCATTATTTATTCATGTCTAGTCGATATGAGATTTTGTCCATATTTTTTTAAGAATTTTTTTCCGTTCTTTGAGTGAAGTACCACATTACCTCAACCGTCATGCTATTAATCTATCTATTTACTCTAAACATAAAGATTACGGCCCAAATATTCAATTGCGTCAAGGGCCATCATATGTAACCAATGATTCGCGATTATTTAGGATCCACACCTTTGCTCAGATCAACTGGACATTCATTTAGTTATTTTGCATAGCTAAGTTCGATGTCTAACTCTAGGAGCATCTTTCAGAGACTCTTAGATACAAGATTCTCTTTATTTTTAACGAGCTAATGCTTCCAACATAATCTATTTTAACTTCTTAAAATAGAGAGTCTGTTTGACTCTCCAAATCTAAAGAGCCAACCTTACTTTCTATTCTTAATGTATAATGACTGTGTTTGATAAGTAACAGATTTCAATACTCTATTTCTTAAGGGAAAACCACATAACTAGTACAATATAGAAATATATTTCACAATTAACACTCTCTCTTAAAACTTTCATAAATCAGGTGATAAATAAAAATATTAAATATATAATTATATAATATAATGTACACTAAAATTGGATAAAAATACTATTCTCCTACAAATTAGTTAATATACAATATTTAAAGATATTACTTTCCAAACATAATCAAACCCGATTTTCTCTCTCTACACAACCAAGTTCCCCAAAAACTCTCTCCCTCTACGCAACGGGCTCATAAAAAAACTCTGTAAAATCACGAAAATTTCACTGCCATTCCTCAATTTCAAGCTACAATCAATCAATAATGTCACAATCTCATCAATATTATTCTAATTTTCATTGTATTGGAGAAAGTTGAAACTTGACTATGGAAGAATTAGATTTACCCGAAGCAAAAATTGAAGTTTTGTGATTTGATTTCGAAGGTAAGCTTACAATTACTTAATATGAGCTTATGATTTTGAAAAAATTCATGTTTTTCTAAACTAATGAAACATTTATCCAAACATAATAAGAGATTTCTCGCCGTTAAAAATAAACTACATTTTGCCAGTGTGTGAGGTGTGTTTTCTCGTTAACCATTGATAGTATGCAATTTTTATTTTCAATTTACAGTCATGAACATGTTCATCTATGACCTTTTATGTGATTCAATAACATTGGTACATCTTACTGTTAACTGTGATTAGTTATGACTACTGACTTAAATAGATTGTGACCTATATGTTAAATGTTTTGACAGTCCATAAGTAGAATTAGTTTATTCTATGATCGATATCATTGCATTGAAAATTGACTCTCTACGACAATAAATTTGTTGACCAAATGTGAATATATTTACATTAAAAAACTTTTGTGGCCGGTATTGACATATTTGTTCTGTGGCCTGTATTCGTCAATGTCATTGCATCTCAGCATTTCCTGATTTTAGTGAATGAAGTGTGACATGCTGTTATTTGTGTGTGATCAGGGACGGCAATTTTGCACGTTTGCCTGCTATATGGAGGTCACACATCACTTATACTAGTGAATGATATGTGCAAGTATGATGAGTTAATTAACCTTGTTATTTCATAATTGAGTCTTAATCATGCAGAAGTAGGTGTGAGATTAACATATTCTTTGGATTCTAGTTTACCTCCGGTTTGGATACTAAGCAATAATAATGTCTTAACGTATTTGAGGCTAAGATCTTTAGATGACATTGTATCAAACTATCCTATTACAGTTGATGTTATCACTACAGATTCATGGCAGTCAACATGTGTATTGTAATGTTTAGAGTCATCAATTAATACCATTGAGTCATCAGCTACTGTGTTTTCTTTACAACAAATAGCTCAAGATATCTGTGACTCAGTTAGTACAATTGAGAAGGGAAACATTGAAGAAGATGTGACATTGATATCTCAAGCGGATGCTAGAGAAGTAGTGGAGGAAAATATTTTCCGCAACAAGGAAATACTGAAAATGAGCTTGGCCATGTATGCCATACAAAATAAATTTGAATATAAGGTGTTGAAATCGGACAAAAAAGAGTACGTAATAAAGTGTTTTCATGATGATTGCAAGTGGATATTTAGATCTTCACGTTTGGGAGAAACAAAAATGTTTAAGATCAGAGAAATCTGTAATGGTCACACATGCTCAATGAACATTGTTTTAGGATCTTATCGACAAGCATCTAGCTCAATGGTGTCAAACTACATTAGGTACAAATACACTTCTTCACGTATAATATACACTCCGAATGATATCTCAAATGACATGTTACACAAATATGGAGTATTGATGAATTACATGAAGGCGTGGAGGTCATGTGAACGGGCATTAAAATTGATTAGAGGTGATCCAACAACATTGTTTCAGTTGTTACCTTCTTATTTTTTTATGTTACAACAGATGAACATAGGGACAGTCACAAGGATAGAAACAAATCATTTAGATAGAATTAAATATTGTTTTATGGCTTTGGTTGCATCGAATGCTAGTTGGAAATATTGTAGGCCGGTCATTGTAGTTGATGGTACATATTTAAATGACCAGTATGGGGGTACAATCTTTACAGCTTGTACACAAGATGCAAATAACAATATCTTCATACTAGCTTTTGGGATTGGAGATAATGAAAACGATAAGTCATAGAGATGGTTTCTTGAGATGTTGAAAAGGGCATATAGATCTAGAGACATTATGTATAGTATCTGATAGACAATATAACATAAGAAATGCCACTGAATTTGTATATCCAGAGGCAATGCATTGGATTTGTTTATATCATTTGATAAAAATTTTGAAGACTCATTACGCAAAATCAGGTCATAATGTTACACATGCATTCAATTCTGCTGTAAGAGCTTATACAGTAGATGAATTTGAATATCAAATGCAGCAATTGGACTCAATAAATGAAGAGATTAGGAGATATTTGGTATGTGATTGTCTGAAACATATGTTCTGTGATATTATGGAATTTTTATGAATATTTGTGATCATGCATGTTTAATGTACCAATTATATTTCATTTATTCTTATATAAAATTGAAACATGATTATGAATGAAATATATCAGTGGATATTTAGTATTTGGTCTCATTTACAGTTGAAACATGATATAGTTTTATAAATGTGTCCATTTGTGACCTGTTGTGTGATAATACTAACTATCTATGAACTTTTTAGAGTTAACTGTGACCATATGTGACTTGTTACTTATACTTGAATCTGTTATCTAATAATTTTTTTTAGTTGGAGTTGGATATAAAAAATAGTCAAGATTGTACATGCCAACCAATAGATATTCTACTATCATAGCAAACATAGTAGAATCTGTTAATACAGTCACAAAGGTGGCAAAAAATTACCACATTGAAGTACTTCTAGAATCATTGAGGCAAACAGTTCAATCTTGATTTTGCAAAAATAGAGATGTCGTACATGGCACTTTCACAAAGCTTGCAACAAAATATGAGAAGTTACTGAGGGAAATGAGCAATGGTGCAAGAAATCTAAAGGTAAAAACAAGAAAACTATGCTTATTATGTTGATCACAATTATAACTTTAAATATTTTTTATTTTCAGGTTTCACCTGCCAGTCACACTTTGTTTGAAGTGAGGGACAATTTTTCATCTTACACGATTGATATAACTCTACATACCTGTAGTTGTAGAATGTTTTAAGTGGATTAACTTCCCTGTCTACATGCACTAGCAGTAATAGCAACATTGAAGCTGAATGTGTATGACTTTTACTCGGTGTATTACACAAGAGATGCATACTTGAATACCTACAAAATGACTGTATTTTCTGTAGGTAATAAATCAGAATGAAATTTGCCAGAAGATGTGAGCAATAGAGTTGTTTTGGCTCCAGACCAAAAGAGAAGTTCTAGACGGCCTACTGAAAAGCGAAAGAAGCTAGCGTGTGAGTAATCACAAGTTGTGAAATGTGGAAGATGCGGTGAATTCGGTCATAATCGTCGAAAATGCAGGAACATGGTGCAACTTAACCAGAATAACAAAAAATTGAAAATAAAGAAAGATCCAAAGAAATTCAAATAGTTTAGCATAATTTTTTTATACAATGATATTCTTTGTAATTGCAAATTGTTTCATTTTATTGTCGAACTATGTATTTTTTGGATTATATAAGTTGACAGATTTATGCATTGAGTTTACATTATATCTCATGATGTCACGCATTTTTGGAAAGGGCTGTGTAGTTATTGATTGTGACTCTGTTTGTGATGATTGTGACAATCTGTGATCATTTCAAGCATAAAATAAGCTCTACATTTTTTGTTTAACTTGTGTGTTCAAACTAACTCTGAATGTCATCTTCCACTAAATGAGACCTATTTTGTGCTTACTTTTTTTTTTGTAAGAGTCTCAATCATAAATGTTAAGCATTTGTGACAATTTGTGACCTGTTCATATATAACAAGTTAACCAACTGTTGCTGTTCGTGACCATCTGTGATATGCAGTTATATAAGAAAGTACTCATATGTGACCATTTGTGACCTATTCAAGTCATGTAAATTAACCAACTGTTACTATTTGTGACGATCTGTGACTTGGAGTTATATAACACATTACTCACATATGACTATTTGTGACCTGTTCAAACTGTGCAGTATTCTCATATGACCTATTCAGACCGTGTAAACTTTTGTATCCATAAAAAACTTAGATGATATAAACAAAATTGTTCACAAAAACGCCAGTGCTTTCCCTTTGTACCAATTGACAAAAACAAATTTAAATTCAATTTCAAAAGATATTACAAAGATAGCATCTATTTACTACATCATAAAAACATCTGTTTGTCTAATTTTGAACAACTATCAATCTAATCCATCATGAAAATAATGCCATCAACGGGAATTCATTCATTTGATTTTGAATTTTCCTTACAAATCTGCCTCAGTTGTTTGTTTTTGAATAGCACAGCTGCAATTTCAAGTCTGGCATTCCCAACATCAAATGACATTGACATTTTGCCAAGATCATTGTGCAACAAATACTATGCATACTTTACGACAAAAACTCCACAATCATGCCTGTAATATTCAAAAAAGACAAACTATAAGTAATTATTAAATGTTGATGGAAAATGATAAAACTTGCAATGGAAAACTTACCCATTTTGTTGATGAGGTAAACCACTGACAATGTTAACATGTACGTCCCCAGATTTGTCACCAATACCATTACTAGTTTCTGTCCACAGCCCGACAAATTTTAACAAGTGTGTAAGAGTCTTCACAAGCGATAAAACCCTTCGCGAACCTTATTGTCCATGTACGATTTATTGCTTAAATTATATATGTAGAGGACATGGTTAGTAATATCAAGCTACCCTAACATCCAATGAGCATGATTTGTGGGCATAATGGACATCGACACAAATTCAACTTCTCTCCAAACAGTATTAAATGGTAACCGTTCAGCATGGATGGTTTTGATTAGCTCATCCTTCTCATTGACAATGCTTGGGCCTTGAATAAATTTGGAGTATGACGACTTCATTGTCATATCAAATATGCAATCTTTAGTGGTAGCTTTCATCTTCACATCTTCACCGAACTTGACAAGTTGTCTTATATAATGAAAGCATGTATCCAAGTGCTATATTAACAAAGAATATATATAAGTAATACAAACTATTATGCATATGTGAAAAAATGGTGACAATATTGTATAGTGCTGTTCAATGATGAATTAGAATCGATCAACGCATGCTACCGAGTTTTATGATGAACAGTGGCAGTGCCACACACAGACTGAGGACTTATCATGTTATCTATATTGTTGAACTTTACCCTGTGCACACTCATATGCCATCATCAAAAAAATGAAATTACTTACTTCAACACATGAATACATAATGAAATTACTTACCTCAACGCATGAGCAATCTGGATGGTAGGCAGAACTACGCTGATCACGAGAGCTAGATCCAGCAGTCCCTGCTTGTTTATACAGTGGTGGGTTTACAAAATCATTATTTGAATCTTCAATGTGTACCTTCGACAACAGGGGAGTTGCCTTGTGTCCACTTAATTTTTAGAGATCCTAACGTTTTGAGTTGGTTGTCTAGGCTTTGAGTACTGCACAGTTATCGATCATACACGATTTACATAAGAATAAAGAAAGTCATAAGGCACAAGTCACATGTTTCACGTCACAAGCTTAAGAGATATGTGACTTTACAAACAAGATATTAATACTTCAGGTCACAATCATATGAAGAAAGTCACAAATCACATGTTTCAGATCACATTCACAGTCACAAGTCACAACATACATAAGAACAAGGAAAGTCACAAGCCACAAAATACATAAAGACAAAGAAAGTCACAAGTCACAAGTTATATGTTTTAGGTCACAGTCATAAAAGATGTGTCACTTTACAAACATGATATTTATACTTCAGGTCACAAATTATATTTCATATCATAATATATGTGAAGTTCATATTTAGAACCTGTCATATATGACATTGTGAGCTCTAATTCAGATGGATCAATGCTATTTATCACAACCTGTTTCACATACAATGGAAAAATATTGAGCATATGTCATTTCAAAATTTATACAATTAACCAAATGATCACATAACAATTTAGATGTATTTAAGACATTACATTCTCATTTCCAAACACTTTGTCCTCCAACATTGCCGCTGAAGGATGTTTGTACATAGTACAATTCATAATGCACGGATATTTCTTACAAATTCTTGTGGCTGCATTCCCCTCAAGTGCAAGTATGCACTCATAAAGCCACGCCTGGAAAGCCACTAAAAAACTTGTCAATCTGTAGTGACTAGTTTGTTTTGATAGTCTCTTTCTCAGTGACGATAAGGTAGTTTCAAACAAATATCTATCCCAAAGAAATGTTTCAAGAGTGGCAAAATTATCTACAAGTGCAAATATATATTGATTCACCACCTTCGTGTAGGATGTAGCAAATAAATATGAGGTGATAAGATAAATAATTCCAATCTTAACAATATCAAAGTCTGGTGTATCATCCAGTGAAATAAAATTGCTCTTGACATCTTCACTTGTAACAAATTTTAAGTCCTTAAAATTGTATCCTTCACTGAAGACGGTTTTTCATCTAACATCGGTCGACCATCGAACCCATCATACCTCAATCCCGTAACCAAACAAAATTCAGCAATTGAAAATCGAATATATCTCTCATTCAGTTTAAACCACATCTTCTGCTTGTTCAGTTGCTAGACTTCTTGTAGTAAAACTTGGTGAATCAATTGTGGCTGCATAACTATCTACCTACAATGCATTTAGTCATAGAAACATGTGTTTTCTAAAATTTTCCTTTGGGCAGCATTAAACTTCATCATAAAGTGCGTAGTGACACTTTGTATTGATGTTGTGGTGATCTTTCCAGAAAACCAATTCCTTGGTTTTACTATATATTTTCAGTCCTGCACAATCATAATGTCAAAAATATTATTGTGACCTTCAACACATAAACATTTTACTGTAACAAACACATAAATATTCAAATCATAAATAGTTGGTCACAAATTTTTCAAAATCATAACACAGAGTAGAAAATCACAACACCTATTTCATTCACAAACAATCCAGCACCCCTTAAAAAATACATTCGATTAAAATAAATAGTAGTTGATCACACGGTAAATAAAATAAGTCACAAACCCTTCAAATTACAAAATACCTAAAACAGGTGACAAAATAATATTTCATTCACAGGATACCCAAATCAGGTCACAAACTACATAAATAATAGGTCACAAATTTCAGAAATTAGGTCACAAAATCGGAGCTCACCTTCTTCATGGTTTCCCGCCAGAGGCCAACACTTTAAGTCTCTTTATTGAAGAAGAATCTCCTCCAACATATTTCTTCTTTCCTTTGTCATTCTCCATTACTTTCGTACCAACACTACAAGTTTTTGCCATTTCAAACGCTACTATGGTTGGAACTAAAATGTAAAATGAATATTTCTTCGATAAACGAAGATCTATTGTACGGTTGGCAGCGGTAGAGAAATGGAGGGAGACGCTACTTCACCGTATTAGAGAGAGATACATAGTTCCTATATTTTTGATATAGAAAGAGAGTGACGTGGTTTCTGCATTGCACCGCACTGAAGAGAGAGAGAGAGAGAGGGGCGGTTTATTGTAAAAAGAGATAGACGTGAGTTGAATGATGGTGATTACATGTAGAAACACGTGATATGAAAAACTGTGTAATTGAAATATGGATTGTGTAATTAACTTATTTTTATTAATTTTAAAATAAATAATTAACACCTGATTTTAGAAGATTAAACCTAATCACCCTAGTTTTGAAATGTAAAGTTCATAAGTAGGGTTTAGCGTTATTTTACCATTTCTTAATTTATTCGAACCACATTTATGGCCCATTTGGCATGATTTTTGAAAAGTCAAAAGAGGCTTTTGAAATTCAAAAACTACTTTTATACCCATTTCACTAATTTTATGAAAGTGCATTTGGTAGTTAGAGGATGTTGATTTAATGCAACTTCTTTTAAAAACACTTTTGGAATAGGAAACTCTTTTAAAAATTAATTTCTAAGAAAAAATTAAAGTAAATTCCTCCAAAAACTCTTCTACGGGAAGCAAATGTAAATATCATGCCAAACGGGCTCTTAAATTGATTGACCATTGACATATAAAAATTATTTTAAATAAAACATGATGAAAAATTAATAAATATTGAAGTAAAATGAATAGTCAAAATAAAAAGCATTGTTTGAGTACATAAAAGTTTTGACTTTCTAAATTTAAAAATGCTCTTTATAAATAAAGGTCTCTTGAAGATACTTTGATAACACTTATTGAAAATTAAAATTAACTAAACTTTTGGACTGGACCCCTAATTCCAATCATTTTAAATGAAACTCTAATTTCCAATACTACGCTATAAATTTATAAAAAGAGTCTGTTTGAGTCCATTTTTTGTCTCGAAATTGCATTTTGGAATGATATGTTGATGGAGAATGTATAGTTGAATAATATATTAAAGTCTTGAGTTTACGTGTAATATTATTTTATTTAAGAACGTGTAGTTGAAAATAAAAGAGAGAAAAATATATTTTAAAAACAATAGAAACCAAACAAAAGCAAAACTTATATCACCAATGGAATTGTAAAACTAAAGAAACATGAGAGATATAAGAGAAGAGTAGAGACATTACTTATGGCTATCTTTCGCACAGGGAGGTGAACGGATTTTCATGGTCATCGTACTTCTCAATTCTTGTGTTACCCACAGCCTATGAAGCACAACTACTACTACTAAGCATCGTGGGGGACACACATACTCCATGACACGTGGTTTATCATGTTGTGTCCTATGTTTTATGTACTCTTTAAATTATACTGTCCAAGTGTTACTTTAGGAACATTACTTCACATGATATGTATTCAGTGGCGGATCTAGCACTTGGCGAGCACCCGCAATCGCGCGTGCTGGATCCGCCGACGTCGGGAGGCTTTTTGCTTTTTTTTTTTTTTTTTTTTTTTTTGGTTTTTTTCCTTTTTTTTTTTTTTTTTTTTTTTTTTTTTTTTTAACAAAAAAAAAAAAAAAAAAAAAAAAAATTTTAAATGAGATAGTACGACTTTCCTAAAAAGAAATGTCACATCATGTCATTTTCAAATTCTAGCACCTTATTTCATATTCAAAGATAAATAAAGTGTTCCATAGTGTAACTTATTATAATGTAAAGCAAAGTTTGAATTCATATTCATATTTAAATTTTCACAAACACATTATATGCATCTCTTTAATTGACCCCAAAAGAGGTTGAGAATAGAGATTAAGGATATATTACTGATAAGTCAACTTCATTATAGCCATTTCTTCTAGCCAAGTTGGTAAGTGCTTGCACCTCTATTTTTGAAGTCCCAGGTTCGAAACTTTTTTCAACCTACTTATTCTACCAACATATTTAGTTAGCAAAAATTGTTATAATAAGGAAGGCACAAGAGACGATTCAAACCTAAGAGCTTTCATTAGAAATATTGAAATATTAACCACTAGGACACTTGTTGAGTTGTTGTGATACTAAATAAAATAGTATACGTTAGATTTTAGTGGTTTTAATGCAATTGTAAAAATTCAAATTTCAAATTCGTGCTCTTCTTTTGAATTATAAAAAACGACAATGTCATTTGGTGAGTACAATTTATTCTTATAATATAATTATATATATTCAGCTTCAACAAAATAATTGTTTTATTTAAATTTTAAGCCTTGTTTGATTCTCATTTATTTTAGAATAAATTTTTCTCTCTTATTTTCTAATAAAATATTATTTCACGCAAATTCAAAATTTTTTCTTATTTTTAACTACAAGTTCTCCATCAAATCACTATTCTAAAATGCATTTTTTTGCAAAAAAAGGACATCAAACGTACTCTTAATATTTTATTGCAGTCCACGGTCAATGACCGACCATGCTGACTCAACATCCTGAATTCACCACTGTATGTATTGTCCTATATAGTAGAGTAAGAAAATAAAGTTATAATTTATTATTTTAAATTTTCAAAGTGTCTATTTCCTACTTTTTTTCGAAAAATCAAATGTCGGCATATTCCTATCACATGACCATGTCCATCCAACATAGCGCACCACCACCTAAATTCTATGCCATCTATACATCTTAAAGTTTTCTGTCAAAGTACTGTTACCACCTAAAAATTTCTCTACCAAATCATGGATTTGCTTATACCATATAGGCTTCTCTATCAAATCAGTTGTCCATGCTAATGCTACCTAAAATTCTCTACCAAATTCTGAAAGGGCTTATACCATCTAAACTTCTCTACTAAATTGGCTAAATGTTTATGCTGTCTAAATTTTTTACCAGTCATTGATGTATTTTTCAATATGTAATTAATTATTTCAATAATTCTATACTTATCGTTTTTCAATTGGTATTTAATTTATTAATCATTTAAACCATATTATCATATGATGAATATATATTTGACACATTTATTACCTTACTTTTCATTTTTCAATGTGTACTTAATTTATTTAATCATATTTGAGAGATTCATTATTTAATGAATGCTAAAATACAGAGAAGGTAAATGGGGAGATGACTATAATAAATAATTTCAATTAATATATTCAATGCATATTAAGTGAATATAAAGAAATGGTGGTATTTGTTAGATGTTCAGTTTAAATCAAAAGGGTAAATGGATAGATTATTCTAATTGACTTCTTCTCATTTGAATCAAAAGCTCATTCCACAAAAATAATTTGTATTAATTATTTTTTATATTCTCACATCTTACAATATTATTTTTATAGCACCTATAAAGTATTTCAAAATAACGTGCAACGGACTTTCAACTATGACTAGTAATCTTAAATGTCTTTATCAAATTAGGCAAGTATTTTGTCAACCTAAAATACTTGACTAAATCGTAGAAGCCTTCTTTAGACGTCTAAACTTTTGTGGCTCATGGGTTCTATCTAAAATTTAATACCAAATCTCACAAATGCTTACACTGTCTAAAACTTCTCTATTAGGCAAGTGTTAGTACGTCTAAAATCCGCTACCAAGTCATGAAAGTGCTTATACGGCTTAAACTCTCTATCGTAAGTGTTTCTACTACTTATTTTTTAGCCAAATGAGTCTTGTTTATGTTGTCTACACTAGGCAAATAGAGGTGAAAAACAAGCAAGTGCTATCATTGTGAAAACAGACCATTTTTATTACAAAATTTTGGACAAAAATAAGATTAATACTATTTGCAATAACTCATTATCCTAGTCAACCTATGTGACATGTATGTGAAGATTAGCCACATGTATGTCACTTACATTACACAAAAAATAAACATATCCTCTCTCGTGAAAATTGCTAATTGCTAAAACAATGCCAAGTCAATGGTGTAATGAATGGTTAATTGACCCTTCAATTCTTTCTAAAGCTCTCCTCCACCGACCAGTCCTACCTATTAGTTGAGCCTTTTTGCCATTTCATTGTCATTTTTGTTGACACAAAAAGACGACATTGAATCTTAAGCACAGTTTGAGAAGAATTTATAAATAGATAAATGTGTAATGAATAAGTAAATAATACTCGTAAATCCATTGAAATGTGTAATTCAAAAATAAAATTTGATTTCATTCTTATAACTAAAAACTTCCTAGGCTCAAACCTGCAAGAACATCACAAAAGAGGCAGTTCAGCATGCAAAATTTGGTACGAGTGAAAGCTGAGAAAGAAGGAAAGCCAGGATCCGATTCTCATTATGGTGGCCTCAGTAACACTGTTCATAATGGTTAAACTGGTATTTTAGTCATAATGCCGGAGGAGAAATAGCATGTATCGGATAAAAAGACAACGATAGTGAAGCAAACAACAAACTGAATAACATAAGCTTCAGTTTTATCACAGAACATCCATACAGAAAATATAAAATCTTCGAAAATTAGCAGTCTCGAAAGATAATTTAAATCTAATAGCCTATTTACTACTTATTTAACCAGTCTTTTACAGCACCATTATAGCCAAAGCATGCTTGAAGATCCATCCACCTCGATCATCAACAAACACACCTAAGAAGAACCAGTAACCGGTTACGCTTCAAGTGCAAACTGGATTTTATATAAAGATATTAAGAGCTGCGAAAATGACAAAATTAACTAACATGCGGCCTCATATACAGTAGCAAGAGGGGCAAAGCACAGGTCTCAGTAAATCCCACTCAACATGGCTGGAACATCATCAAATGACCAAAGATCCATTTCGTTCCCACCATCTTGAGTTGCATCTCCATTGAGGAATGCATCAAGTGAAGCATCCCAATTGCTATCCAGATATGGCATCTGAAAGGGCTTCATTTGGGACTCAAATGATGAGACTTCAGTGTTTTCAACAGCAGACAACAAATCTCCAGAATCTGACTTCAGTTTCTTTGCAGGGCTAGCATCCTCCAAAAATTGAGCTTGATTGTCCTCAACAACAGCCGAGAGAACAGATGAAATTTCTGGATTTTTAGCAAAATTTTCTCCCAAACCGAAGTCTGAGCAGTCATAAGAGTTGCTCTCTTGATCAGAGCCGAAGTAAATATTAATGCCATCAGAAGGGGCAAGTGTTTGTACTTTCATGGCACCCTCGGAAGGGTAAAAATCAGCATTGCCATACTGATTTGTTGGCAGTGTCTCTTCAGGGAAGCTGAATGAATTGTAGTTGCCATTGTCCAGCATGTTCATGAAAGTCACATTCTGGTTCATGCTGGGCTGAACATGGACTGAGCTTCCCTTAGGAAGTCCTTCACGAAGGTTCACCTTACCTGAACGTTTTGAGGCAGAAGCTGGATCATCTTCAGGAAAATTTACCTTTGCTTTGTTGCCCCTGATCCTCCGAGCCTCAGTATCATAGGCTCTTGCAGCTTCCTCAGCAGTGTTAAAAGTTCCAAGCCAAACTCGGACACCTTTTCTAGGGTCTCGGATCTCAGCAGCCCATTTACCCCATGGGCGTTGTCGGATCCCCCTGTACTGATTCTTCCTCTTTCTCTTCGACGACTTTTCAGTATCCTCATCAGAATCAGCAGATTTTACAGATTTTGTACCTTCAAGAGAAATGATAGAAGAAGAATGTTATAGAACTAAGTCGAAGCAAGAGATTAAGACACCATATACTTGCAAAAGATAGATTACTGAATAAACAATGAATCACAGGAAGCAGGTAAATTGGACAAAAGATCTCAGTTTTTCTGATCCCAATTGATTCATCTATCCCCGCATGTAAACAAAACAAATTAAGAAAATAACATTCTTGATTCAAAATATGCTTCTACCTAGATCCATTGAAGTTTGATCTCCCATTCAGAAACCATATATGAACAATTTCAAAATTCACGAATACTTACAATGTCGTGAAAACATAAGAATCATGAATCCTATCAACCTGAGAAAGATAATATGGTAACTCTTATGCCTGAAATTTACATGATTAGCATTTGAAATTTATATTCATCTTTACTCTTTTTTTCCGACAACATCAAAGAGATAGAAAATGAAAAAGACCAGATTTTTTCGCAGTATAATTGAATTAAGCTTGTGACACGTTCAATTATCAATTCAGATAATAATTAAAAAATAAATAAATTACAAACCTATCTGGGAGATCAAGGCAATTTTATCTCTCTTGCAGGAAGATAATTTTTAAGATCTAGTATGTACAATATTTTTATTTTTATTTATTTTTATTTTTTTATTTTTTTTTTCAGAATAAGAAATACCTTTCATCCAACAAACATAAACAGAAACTTAGATATTATCAATAATCATTTACAAATACCTTTCATCAAACAATTAGCACCAGACATACCCCAATATTTTCACAAAATCATTCTTAAATCCACATTAACACCGATCGAAATCAAGTTTTAGTCCAATAATGACACAAAACTAACCATCAATATTATTCACAACCAGAAAAAAATTATTTTCTCACTGAAAATATATTAACATCCAAATATTGATTTCAAAACAGGAATCATAATCAAGCATTAAAACAAATTATCATCCATCAAAATCAATATCACTATCATCACAGACTCACTTACACCAAACAGCAAACGTCACGTAAATTAAAGAAACCCAAAACCCTATTAAAATGAAAAAATTATGTATATAAAAACTCATTACCTCGAAAGCCGGAGTTATTGGAAGCAGAGAAGGCGAAGGGTTTGACATCGATCTCCACTTCATCATCGGAGAAATCCTTAAAGTCCTGAAAGTCAGCCTCGAAATCATCGCCAATATCAACAATCGGCTTAGATCTCAGCGGTTTTGAGTGGTAGTTTCCTGGAATCTTCCTCTTCCCTTTGGCCAGATCAGCGGCAGCTCCACTTCCCCATAACAAGTCAGCCGTCAGCTTGCGCGATGGTCGGCTCGGCGACAACAAATCCGATATTATAGCTCCTCCACACATTTCTGATTATTAACCTTTTCTATGAATTTTTGGTATCAAATGACAGATTCTTTAATCGAAAAGAAGTGATTTTTAACGTATAAAGAAGGTAGGAGAGATGTTTATAGTCGGTGAGCAAAAAGAGATGGCAGGAAATCGGTAGGAACGAGGTGCCGTGAAATGTCTTTAATACCCTTATTCAGGTCATTATTTGTTTTCGAGATTTTGATTTGACTTAAATACCCTTGCGCCGCGGATAAAATTGCATTTCTTATCCTTCTCGTAGATTTTTGCGTGTTTAAAACTTAAAAGAGTTCTTATAGGTAATTGATTACATCATAAAGTCATTAAGAAAGTTTACTTGTCCTTATGATAGTTTCTTAAGTTTGAATAATTTTTTACAAATTGGAAAAATCTTCGTGTCAAAACGTTTGGTTTTTTGGGTGATGTAGCAATACGTACACATGGGTATACGAAGATTTTATACAACTAGACTAAATTATAGTAGAGATGTGATTCTTTCCGTAATTTATGTAAACTAATCTACTTCTATTCTACTATTTATAAGATAATAGAGAAGGGAGAATTTTTGCGATAGAGTTCTCTTCGGTAATGGAGTATATATATACATTTTGCAAGATGAGATTGAAATAAAAAAATCTCAAATGCACACACATTTGGTACAAGATCAAATCAAGTATTATAGAAGATTTTCTCTAGAGGTTATAAATGATTATCAAAAATATATAATAGAAAACTATCTATAGCGATAATGGAGGATTATCACCACTTATAATAGAAGATTATATTTACAAATAATGGCGGACGCAAATATTTGGAGTTAGTGGAACGTTAAAATTTATTAAAAAGTTATTCAAAAATTATGTATATTACATGAATACATACAGGAGATCATTGCCATAGATTCACAAATCTCATATATATGATAAATAACAATTTTCAAAGAATTCCAAATAATCTCACATGTACGATGAATAACAATTTTCAAAGAATTTTCAAATTAAATATCGCAAATGAAAAAATAATCTCAATTCTTACTCTCTCAATTGTTTGGTCATTGCTCTAACTCTATTTTAACAAAAAAGCCCAACTACCGTTATTGCCCAAATTTGATTTTTGACAACCAAAAAAAAAAAAAATGAAAAAAATAATTTTAAAGCAGGACCATGAGTAGGTCCACTAGTGTTTACAAATAATAGAAAATTATCCCTATTATGCTCCCTCAAGATGGAGCTCGATTGAAGAGGCCAATCTTGGCTCGAAGAGACAAAAAATGAAACGGCAAGAGTGGTTTGGTAAGTACATCTGCTAGTTGGTCTTAACTAGAAATATGAGCAACACGTAAAATGCATTTGAACTTGATCACGAATAAAATGAAAATCAATAGCAACATGTTTCGTTTTTAATGAAAAACTGTATTTTAGCACAAATAAGTAGCCCCAACATTGTCGAAATAAATAATAGGGGATTGAGAAAGAGTGACACCAAGTTCTGTCAAAATAAAGCACACCCAATTGAGCTCAGCAGCAATAGCAGCAACTAACCTATATTTAGCCTCAGTGGATGATATAGTAATTGTGCATTGATTATCTCCAACAATTGTTATCACTTTTTCAAAAAGATATAAGAAAAATAGTACATAATGCAATTTCTTCCATTTTGCATTAACACAACTTTCATTTTTTGACTCCACATATTAAAATCCTCATTCCCATCATACAAACTCAATTTAAACTTAGTAGAGGACCTTACAAATAAACAGATGCAGACAAGTTTGATCACATAGATACACAGTATATGAGAATGGAATCCTTAAAACAAGAACAATAGAAAATTGCAATAACATATAAAGTGATTAAAATCCTACAAATAATACTCATATTCACTCAATAAGATCTCTATGCATAAACAAAGGACATGCGAATAAATATT
Source organism: Olea europaea var. sylvestris (assembly GCF_002742605.1). Taxonomy (NCBI): domain Eukaryota; kingdom Viridiplantae; phylum Streptophyta; class Magnoliopsida; order Lamiales; family Oleaceae; genus Olea; species Olea europaea. Next base: position 27,284 of record NW_019230530.1, read on the forward strand.
TCAAGAAACTTAAAAAAGAGATTTAAAATTCTAAATTTCATTGTTTTCCTCCTCCAAGATCCTTCAGTTAAACACTTGTACTGAATTTATCTTAGATTCCCAATGCCTCATATGAGCCTTTAGACAAAAATTAGTCTCCAAGGCATATATTGTAAGAGAAATCAATGGAAAATATAAGAAACCTTAAATTTTAGAAATAAGCTTTGTAGAAAATTTAAAGATCTCACCAAGCGAGCACAGAGAACTCAATTTCATTACAATTTCTTATAATCCACAGTCCATAACTTTGAGATCTGTTAAAGATCTTGCTAATCTTTGAAGATCAAATATGAATATTCTCAAATCCAGGCTCTGATACCATTTCAATACTCAGAAAACAAGAATATAAGAGTGCGTTTGATTTGTCATTTTGAGGTCATTTTCAGTTTTCAATTTTTGAAAACACTCAAAACGCGTTTGGTATGTTATTTTCAAAAATGAGGTTTTAAAAACAAGGAAAATTTTATAACACAAAACTCAAAATGATTTTTTGACGTTTTGGTGTTCTCAAAAAACTCAAAACAAGGAAAATTAGCTTAAAGATTTTTCAAATTAAAATATAATTAATAAAATCACATAAAACTTACTCAAATACAAATACCCCCCCCCCTCTAAAATGTCATAAAACTATTTTTAAAGTTTTTAAATCAAACACATTTACTAATTTTTTTGTTTTGAGAAACAGTTTTTGAAAATGACAAACCAAACACTTTTTCTATAACCTTAAAATAATCACTTAAAATAGAAAATAGAAAATGAATTCAAAATTTAAAGCAGAAAATAGAAACTCAAATCAAATGCACCCTAAGTACCTATTCAAAACTTTTCAAGCGCATATAAACAAAAATGATAGAAATAAAAAATGAATAGAATGATTTGTTTCGATCAAAACCCTAAAAGTTTAGTGACTGTTTCTAATACCTAGTCCTCTGTTGAGCATTCATATAAAATGGATAGTATTCGATTGCACTATAAAGTCAAAAACGGCAACCAATGTTACAACCAGTTCCAAAGTACAAAATATCAAGCCATTAAGTAGACTTATCTTTAAAGAATGAGCTGATCGGGACACAAGTCCACCAAGAACCCACAAAATCACACCATCACTCTAACCTGATCTATACAGAAAAGGAACCCTCAAATCCTTTACATATTTTCACTCAGAAAACACCAAATATCAGAAAGAGAATAGAAGATTTCAAGTATCGAATGAGATTTTCGAGATCAAAGAGAACCCCAATTTTCAGAAAGAAAACATTTTAAAAGCCAAACGTTAGATAAACTGAATGAATAATCAGAAGCCATAAGAAGGATTTTAGCTCTTGGAAGACTCAAGAAGCTAATTAGACAGCTAGGAGAGTACCAAATGTCAAGATCCAGTGAATGCACACTTTGACACACATTCACAGCACCACACTTAACTATATCCTTTGTACATTTTCTCGTTTCTCAAGCATAGCAAATCTGCCATATGCTTCGGTAATTCGAACTTCAAAGTTAACATCCACTGCTGTATATTATTCCTATCTTACATAATGAAAAAATTGTGATTAATCACACTTGATATTTAGTTACATTTTGGTTTACAATATCATAATTCATTTATATTTGTGTGTCAATAACAAATTACAAAATATTTCGTGGACAATAGATAAATAAAAACAAATAACCTTCATAAGTTGTAAAATGACTAAACAATTTAAATGAATTTTTTCGATCTAAAAAATTTAATGGTCTATACCTGCGTCCAAACACACTAATTACTTTCCATATACTCACGTCCAAATACACCAATTGAAACCCTCAATGTATGCAGGGATTGTAAGTATTATGCCCTAGGTCCAATCGACTTTGGACATAAATACTTTTATATATAATTGATGCAATTAAATGGCAGATCTATTATTTAATTAATAGACAATTAAATAAATAATAGAGTCCGTAGATTCAAATATTTGTAATTTATTAATCACAAGGAGTTGTGATTGTGAGATACAAATTACATCTGATTGAATCTTAAATCATCCGTGGTCGTAAGTAATAACGAGATACGGATATCGTTATTACGGATAGACCATCACGTGTGGCATTTCTTACTTGTGAAGTAAGTGGCTGATCTCACAAGTTAAAGTGTGGTGACACTTAAATGAACACGTGGATGTTTGTTATAGAACAAAACATTGGAGACCCGTCGAGAGATTCCACATGGATAACTATCTGAGTGTCGGTGGTTAATCTCTAACGTTCGGTAGTGAAATTGGTCCTTTAACTTGAGGTCGTCATGGTACCTTATATGAGGACAGTCATACTTTGGCGGTGTTGGATGTTGCTCTGAAAAGGGCCGCTAATACGACATCGTTCGGGTACGTCAAGAATCGTATGAAGGTTGTGATTGATCAATAAAGGATTCGTCACTCTTAGATAGTAGGAGATTATGATCTGCGTTTCATTCAATTAAGTCAATGATCAAATCCTTGGCCAAGGTGTACACATAAGTCGAAAAGGAGTTTTCGATTTGTATTGACTTAATAGTGGAGTGAAAGATATGATCGATGATCGAGATTGACACAATTCCATATCTCGTAATTGATCGGATCATATTGACGAAGGGATTATAGTTTCACGGTAAACGAACGAATTTGGTTTTGTCATACCACGTGACATTTCCCGTCACATGTATTGCCCTGACACATTGCTAGATGTCAATCAGGGACGGCGAATGTGAATTGACGATAAATTAAAAGGGGGGTTTTAATTTATCAATTTTGATTAGATCAAAATAATATTTCACGTCGTTAGGCATCGTGGTCGGGAACCTAATGGGTCACACACAAAAGAGAATTGGAAGATTGCAAATTGCCAATTGATTAATTTAACAATCGTTGGATAAATTAATTAATTGGATTTGTTATTTATATTTTCGAATTAATTAATTGGATTAATTAATTCACGGACCGGGTTTAATTAATTGGATTAATTAATTATTGGGCCGGACCGGGCCGAGCCTATTTGGGTTTATATAAATACATAACTAGGGTTTGAGGTCCATTAAGGTTTTCATTATTCTTGCTAGCACAAGAGAAAACCCTAGAGGCTGCAATCAAATTCTCTGTGTGGATCACCGTTGGAGGCTGGACAATTGGACAGCTGTGGTGGCGAATCAAAGTTGTGGAACGAAAAGAAAAGCTAAAGGATTGCAGATCTGGAAAAGGTACAATCTTATCACAATTCCTAACCAAACACAATGAGATCTATTGGATGGGAATCGAAATATATTTTAAATTCCGCTGTGCATGTATAAGTAGATTCCCAACAGGGATGTTAACGAGTCGAGCCGAGTTGGCTTGCGAGCTGAAATTCAAGGTTTGAGCTCGATTCGAGTAAAATCAAACGGGATTTTTTCCAACCCGAGCAAAAAAAAAAGACTTGGCCCCAGCTTTCAGCTCGAGCCTTAGCGAACCGATTTTTTCTCTCCCTTTCTCTCTCATTTTTTTTCCGGCACTCGGATGCCTTTAAGAAAGGCAACCACCTGCCTTAGTTTTGTTTCTGTTTTTGTTTTTGTTTTTTTTTTAAATTAAGGCCCGAGCCGACGAGTCATATGGGCCGCTCAGGCTCGGCTCGAAACCTCAAAATGGGGCTCGACGTGAGTCTCGAGCCAAGCCAGCGCGGCCTTTTTTCGATCAGAGCCGACAAGTTTAATTGACATCCCAAAAAATGTATGTCTCTTATGTATGTATGTGAATGTTTATATTTTTGAGCGTGTTTATATATGTACATGTATATTTCCTGAAATTTTTTCGATCTAGGTAATTTGAGTTGATCTAGTTTTTCTTTTCCTAAAGATATGACATTATTCTCTAGTGCGGATGAGTTGTGAGTGTGGATTTTCTGAAACTTCTTCGAATTGATAAGTTTGAATTCACTGATTCTTTCTTCTTCTTCTTTATTTATTTATTTATTTAATTTTAATTTTATTTTTTTACGTATGATGATCTCTGGTGAGGAAGTATTTGCGTGCATTTTATCTTTTTTTAAGCTTTTACGAAATAGGTAGTGTGAATTGACCGACTTTTTGTGTTTCTTGAATACATGATATTACGTATGGTAATCAGGTTTCAAGATAGTACATGAGGTAATTTCCGGTGGAAAGTTTGTTTAGATTTTCTTTAACTTATAGGAATTGGGTAGTCTGAATTGATCCAGTTTTTGTTTTTCGTAAATATATAAAAGTTGAACCCCACCCTTGAGGGCCCTCACCGTCCTGTCTCTAGAGGTTTGTGAGAGAGGTAAATCGCGGGATGTGTTTAAGTAGGTTAGGGAACAAGAACTGTCTGTACACCGCGCTTACAAGGAGTCTAATTCCATATTTCAGGAATTGAATCTCCACACTGCGGCTACCAGCAAGACGTGAGATAACTTCACTCTTATCTTTTGCACCACTAGACTATTCCCGGGGGCTTGTTTTTCGTAAATATATGATATTACATGTGATGATCTATTGAGAAAGTACTTGTATGTGTAAATTTTCTGAAATTTTTACGAATACATGAGGTAACCTGGTGGGAAGCATGTGCGCACATTATATTTTTTTCAGGCTTTGTTGGATTTCCTTTTTCCCAAAATACATTCTCACTCTTCTTTTTAAAGACAATTTTTTTAATAAAATAATATTACATATAAATATAAAAAAAATTCTTATTTTTTAACCTCACATCCACTATCAATCTATTTAATGGGGCTCAAACAAGTATTTCCAGGAGGGTTGTTTTAGTTCCTTGACATTTTGGTTTGTTTTGGAAATATAGCAATGTGATATTTTAACTTATACAATTTGGGCAATTTGAATTTACCTAATTCTTGTTTATGTTTATTACATGATATTATGTTTAATAATCTCTGAAGTATAGGGTTGTCAACGAGCCGAAACTCGAGGCTCGATCCGACTCAATTTTTTTTTTTTTTTGGCACGCTGCCTAGCCTACTGCCTTTAAATTAGGCAGTTGCATGCTTTTTTTTTTAGTCGACCCCCGAGTCACATGGGCCGGACTCAGGCTCGGTGGAATTGAGTTTTGAGTCGGACCAGGTCGGGCTTTAATTAAGTCGAGCCACGAACAGTCTGAGCCAGGGAACCAATTTTCCATCCCTACTAAAGTATTTGTGTGCTTGTGAATTTTCTACAACTTATTAGAATTGTCCAAATTTTTGTTTTTCCTTAAATACATGATACCACGTGTGATCGTTCCTAGTGAGAAGTATTTGCCGTGTGGACTTTTTAAAATTTATATGGGTAGTTTGATTTGATCCAATAGGTCTGTTTTCCTTGGATACATGATATTAATAATTTGGTAGGAAGGTATTTGCTTTTATGAATTTGGCATTTGATTCAACACAAATTTTTTTCCTTTCTTTTTCAAAATTGATGAAGTTTACGTGTGGTAATTGGTGGGAAAGTGATTTTGTTTGCTTTGCAAAAGGAATTTTGAAAAGAGGGTTGTTTTAGTTTTATATATATATATATTTCCCCTTGAAATTTTGCATTGTCTTATAGAATTATAACAATGTGATTTTATGTATAGTTACAAAAGTCACATTTGTTCACAATCACCAAGAGTTCAGAGTCCTTACAAGTTCCTCACAAACGTAAGGGGTGAGCATTTTTGGGGTATTTTTTAATGAGGTGGGTCCCGCTCACATGAAAAGCCCAATATAATTTCTGTGAAATGGGGCCTATAAACCCAACTTTATACTAGGTAAAACTTCAAGTACCAGTATGACCCTTAAAAAGTCCATTTTAACGGCGTTATAATAACAATAAATTAAATCATATTCTCGAAATAATTGAATTTGACTGTATTTTTTTTATCGTCACTTTGCTCAATTTAACAATTCATTTTAAATGATTAAGACAAAAACATACACATGCCATTTGGGATTTAAAACGTGAGGCCGCGAAATTTGTATTAACCTACCTAACTTTATAGAAGATAATAGAAGTAGTTTTTAGGAAAAACTGCAACTAAGGGACCAAACATTTCGTTTATTAGTAGACTTTGTCCAAATCTTTCATTTGTGCCACCGTGACTACGAAATCTTAAAAAAAATTTGTAGCTCAAGTCCAAATTGACAGTTTCCGTTAGTTTGACCGTAGAATCCGCTAAACCTCAGAAATTAAAAATTTAATAATTTGACAACATAAGACAAGAATAAAATGACCATTTTATCATTTTAATATAAAACAATAAAAAGAGAAAAAGGGAAAATTGTTCATCTCCTTCAACAACCCCGACTCCTATCCTCCAATCCCACCAAAATACAGCACCACACACCATCGCTTGCTACTGTCACCCACCATCTCCTCTCATAACCACAGATACAGCCAACACCACCAAATCAATCTACCACTTTCTCCCTCAACAACGCCCTCCACGCCACTTAACTAAGTTCAATCCACACCCAATGAGCTTGGAGATGCGATCAACATCATGTTTCATGGTGAAACCCGTTCCCAGCCCAACAATCATTATTATTATCATTAACAATAATACAAGCACAAGAAAATACAATACTTTGGGAGGCTCCAAGAATGTCGCAATTTTCCTGTGTGGATTGAAAATCCGATCTCCACTCACGAAAATTGAGTGGCAGTGAGATTCAAATTCCGATCCCGGCTCTGAAATTTCTATTGTGGTATGCTCCCATTTGGAATAATAGCTCCCATTTGGTACTAAAAAGAAATTGTTGTGAGATAATAGCTTTTGATTGAAGGCGGTAGAAGGTCGATGGAGATGCATGGAGAAAGGAGGGAGTTTAAGAGAGGTGGGGATGAAGTGACTGATGGTATGGCCCGACAGTGGTGGCATTATTGACAGTGGGTGGAGGGTGGCATATGGTGAGACTTGTTTTCCCCATTTTTGCGTAGGTGGTGATGGGAAGAAATAGATACAGATAGATTATATTTTTTTTTCCTTTTTTTTAGTATAATTTATTAATTAATTTATATTAAATTTATAAAATTACCATTTTACCATTATCTTATGTGGTCAAATTATTAAAATTTTAATTTTTAGGGTAAATTGACGGTTTTTGAGGTCAAATTAATGGAAACTGTCAATTTGGACTTAAGTTGCAAATTTTTTAAAAATTTGATACTCATGATGATATAAATGAAAGGTTTAGATAAAGTTTGTTAATAAACGAAAAATTTGATATTTTGGCTGCAAATTTCCCTAGTTTTTACCTAATTTGAATGGACTCTTTTAATGAGTTACCTAAACTTTCTAACAGCTACTTTTGACCCACATATGGCGCGTTAGAGTAATCCAACTTTGATTTTTGCTCCACGTGGAATGTGTCGGATTGATGAAGATGCTTCTATTTTGGCATAATTTTGAATGGCAATTACTTATTTTATTTAAAAGATTAAGCCCTCGTTTGACTTCTAGTAAATTAAATTTTATTTTTCTCTCTCCCATTTTCAATCACACAATCTTCTATAAAATGATATTACAAGTAAATTTAAAAAATATTATTTCACCCATTAAAATTTGAAATAATGAGAGCCAAACGGGACTAAAAAGTAGATTTGTACTTTCTTCCATGAGAATATTGAAATTATACGTTCATATGATTAAAATGATGCTCTCAAGTAAATGACAAAACGCTCAAAGTGCACTAATTGGAGTTAGGAAATATTGAAGTGAAAACTAAACGAATTGGTCTCACATTAAAAATAAACAAAAAAATACAACCACATTTTATATGTTAATTACTACTATAAGCTATTTGGAAAGTGTTTATAAACAATTTTATTTATAAACAGATAAAAATAAATGGTGGATAGATGAAAAACACTTGTAAATTCTATAAAATACGCGAATAATAACTAATTTGAATGTTTATAAATACGAGCTGAATATAGTTTAAGTTGTAGTAGTTAGACTTGCGATTTTTTTTTTTTTTTTTTGTTGACAAGGGAACCCGCAGCCGCTACCTGAAGGTGCGCACTAGGTAAACCCCGCCTTGTGATCCTAGCCGGCAAAGGACCACAAGGAGGTGAACCAGCCTAGGTTACCCATAGCTGACCGGCTCAAACCAAGAAGGCCAATAGGTAGCTCCAACGGGAATCGAGTTGACAAAGGGAAAAATACTATATTAACCATTACAAAAATTTATTATTTGATATATACAAGTTTAGTCAAATATTAAACGTAAAGACAAAGTCAATTATGCAGTTGAATTATTATTCTTATTACCCCTTGGAGGAAAGCGACAATAAACAAATTGACGAATAATTTAGGGATTATTCTCATCACATGTCCAAAAGACTTTTAGCATATTTTATAAATTAGGAATTATCTATAAATATAGAGGTAAAATTTTTTAAATACTACAATAACTTCTATATTTTTAATATTAATTTTACTATTCCCCAAAAAAAATATTTTTTCCCATCTTTTATTTTCATCAACTTTCCTCCAAATTATTATATAATTTCCCTTCATTTCCATTGCATAAATGAATATATGGAGTATTGGAAATTGAAATATTCTGAATGTATTTGATTATAGACAGTAGATCTGACTCTTCAAATTTGAAGAGTTAAATCCTCTCTCTATTTTAAAAGGTTAATTTGAGAAGTCCGTTGCAGTATAATTTTAAGGATCGACACTTTAAAATAGAGAGCATATTATGTTTAAATAAACCAAATCACTTTTATTCAAATTTTGCTTGAAGATAGTGTTATGACCCTATTTGTAAACCGGGTCGCAGGGGTTTTTCTTAAAAAACAATAAATGACTCCACTAGCATCTTTAGTTTTTGCTAGAGTGAGTGGAAGATAAAAAAGTGATTATTTATTTATTTATTTATATTTTTTAAATGAAAAAACACTTCATCCATGTATATACAGTCCTTGTTTGGCCCCCATTAAGTTTCATTACATTACATTACATTCCCTTTCTCTTTCTTCTATTTTTAGTAACACAATTTTTCATAAAATAATATTACACGTAAATCGAAATTTTTTCCTTTTTTTTCAACCACTTATTTTTCAAAAAAACACTATTCTACCTATTTTCATTTCTAAAAAATGGGGGCCAAATAATACACAACTCACACTACAAGATAAAGGTCGAATCGATAATAGAAAATGTTGAGTTTGCAATAGAAGCTCAAAAAGAGAAAAGGCCGTTAATTACACAATATTGTCCTCTGCTTGCTATATGTTTCATAGGATTTTTACCTTTTAAAACAATTAATCAATATATAACTAATTAATTAATTGAATTACAGTTAAAGAGTAATGAAATTACTAAAATATAGAACGACATAGGAAAATGGACCATCGTGAAACTTTTAGTCAAATTTTACGCGTAAGACAAAATGTTGAATTCAAATTGCATTAGTTAATTCTTTGTTTTATGCTCGATATTAGTCGGAGGAGTAATCAATGTGAACTCAAATAACTTTTTGAAAAAGCTCATCTTATATATATATATATATATAGTAAATTTGTCAACAAAATCGTTCATAAACTCCTTCCAAACCTACTTTGAAACTTCATTAATGATGTTTAGACACTAATTATTGGGATAAATGTTGCTTTTTGCGGTTTACTGATCAAGTTGGAAGAGGAAAAAAAAAAAAAAAAAAGGGTTGAACCTTGAGGGTCTCCACCGCCCCGTCCCTGGAACATTGTAAGGGAGGTAAATCGTCGGATATTTCCCAACAGGCCATGGAAGAAGAGCTTGCTTATACACTGGTACCCACAAAGAGTCCAATTCCATATATCAGGAATCGAACCATCACACTGCGGCTGCCAACAAGGCTGAGATTACTTTACTCTTGTCTTTTGCACCACTGGATTACACCCCGAAGGACGGTTTATTGATCAAGTTGATATAAGATATATGGGTAGAGGTGCTCGTCGTTGACACACATAACATTGGTATTAAGCATATGTTTATTACGAGTATTAGTTTATTATTGTCTTTATCAAAATAAATTCGGCGTCTTCTTATAATTTATATCACTTTTACAGCGAATTATGTATGAGTGTAGTGCTGTAGCCCTATGTATAAAATCACATCGTGATTATCATTAAAGTCTTTTCACTGATCAAATGCAAGAAATGTTTAATTATTTAGTTAGAGTTTCTTGATAAAAATATGGATAATCTTACCTTTTTTCTCCTATATGATAACTTTTTTCCCCATATACATGTAAAAAATTAAACAGGAAAAAAAAATCCGAAAACACTTCATATTCGCTCACATATACACAACAAAGAAAAGTAGGCAATGCGACATCAAGGTCAATTCGATCATGGTAATTCGGGTTTGAAGATAATAGCTTGAAAAATGGAATAAGTATGATAAAGAAACATCGAAAAATAAAGATGTAAACGAATTAAGAAGTGTGGACTACTATAATGTCGTTATGTGTTTAAGATCATGAGTTGGAGAACTCGAATTAAATTAATCTTTACTAAGAAAGTTACAAGAACATACTTTATGACCTTTGCTATTTTTCTACTATTGTTCTTGAGGATTGTTGAGTTAGCTAGGCAAAAAGATTCAAAGCATGTCAATGTAACTAAAATATTAAGTGAAATATGAGTTGCCAACGCTATGCTCCTTCCTAGTGGCAGTTCAAGTGATTGTCAGCTAAACAAAATGCTACTTAAGCGCCTTCTTTCATAGATGAATACATTTTAGAGTGTGGTGCTCCTTTATCTTCTTGTCGAAGGCACAAGGTCATATGTCATTGCCTTGCCCACCTTCATTTCCGATGCATTGAGAAAACAACAAAATATCTTGTTGATGCTCTCCTCCAAAGTGACATAACGAGGCCTTTGCAAATCATGAGGCTCTGGCCTAGCTCACTTCGGGATTGAAAATATATGATGTATCGGAGGAAGCATGGGAAATCCACGGGATTCAATTTACTTTGTAACCAAAAAATAGAAGGTAATCTGACTGCACATTTGGATGATAATTAAGCAGACGATCATGTGAGTTGGATATTAGAAAAATATTTTCAAAATTGTCACATAATATATAATAATAGGTTTATTAATTCCATTTGGTTACAATGATCAACTCAACACTTGATGTTGCATAATTCCTCATTATATCACAGAATATAGGATGTGAAATTATAAATTATCTAAGTACCAAAGTAATTATTGAAGAACAATTAAGTTACTTTCTTTAGTTCTAAACTGATAATGCATATAAATGGATAAAGCAAAAAAAGGGGTGATGAATTGTACAAAATTTCCTGTAATTCATAAGAAATTAAGTAATGGAGTTGATGTAATTTTACCGTGATTTGAATAAAGATGTTGCGTGAGAAAAGTCTTTAGCCCAATACTGTATCTTCTCGCTTATCACCAATTCACAAGAGTATTCAATTTATATGTAATGTTTTTCAAATCCCATCCATTTTGAATTTAGCATTCTTCGCTGCAATCCGTCATCCTCCTTAAAGGCCACTACCGCCAACACTTTCAAACCCACTTTTATCCCTCCTCGTCACATCCCCCCTCCTTTCCCTTCTATTCATCCCCCTCCATCGCCACTACCCAAGTACCACCTCCACCACCTTACCCGCGCAATCACCACTACCATCGTTATCGCTACAGCCAGATCAAAGGCTTCAATTGTTGGTCGAATCGCCATTGATGAGAATTGTTGTTCAAAATCAATGAGTGAGGTGTGTAGAATGAAATGGAAATGAAGGGCAAGATTTTGGATTTTGGCCTATGCGATGCATGCAGTTGCATGGCCATTTACAAAAATGTGGGGCCCATGTTAAATTGAACTATGTGACCACATAGTTTTGCATTATGCGGTCGTATAGAAGAAAATTTTGACCGTTCATGACACTTTTGTTTCAAATTTTGGTGACTTTTCATTATAACTTTGGTATATTTTCGTGGAAACTGATCAAGGCCTAATGTTCAATGCAAACACAATGAAAAATACTTGATATCGATATTCATTTTCATAAAACAAAGATCAAAATCTTATTTTTTTCCATATTCAAAGTTTCCCCTTGTGTTCTTAAAGTTTTGGAGAATTACACCAGTGCTTAAGTGTTAAATTCCCTACAAATCTTGATTAATTCTTCAAATCATTTGCCAAGGAACCCTTTAAATACCAAAAATATATTCGAGTGGGGGCAAATATCTTTTAAGGATAACAATCACGTCTTTGGACCTTCATTTCTATTTTCACATTCTTGTTTTAATTTCTCGTTTCTTCTCCATTCTCTCCTCGCCAAGATAACATTTCCAACAATTTCAAACGATATCCTTGCAATGGAAAGTGAAATGATTATGGCGACAGTTGAATTGATGAACCAAGATTTCATGCACCTTGATCGTTTTGATGGCACCAACTTTACGAGACGGTAAGACAAGTTGAAGTTTCTTCTTATAGTGTTGAAAATTTTCTACATACTTGATCCAGATTCGATGCCATTATCGGAACCAACAAATGGAAAAACGAAGGCCATTAAAGCCGAACGACAAAAGTGCTAAAAAGATGAATTAATTTGCTGCGATCATACACTCAATACATTGTCGGGCCTTTTGTAAGACATATACACAAACACATCTTTAGCAAAAGAAATATGGAATGCTTTGGAGAGTAAGTACAAAACGGAAGAGGAAGGTACCAAGAAATTTTTAATTTCTAAGTACTTTGACTTTAAATTTCTTGAGAATATTCCCTTACTTCCACAAATACATGAAATGTAAGTGATTGTCAACAAGTTGAAGGTGGTAAAGATTAAAATCCGGGAGATCTTTCAAGTGGGTCAATTATTGCAAAGTTTTCTAGGACTTGGAAAGGATACTAGAAGAAGATAATGTATAGTTTCAAAGATAATTATTTGGAACAATTGCAGAAACATCTTTGCATCGAGAATGTGAGATAAGAATGAGAATTCTTATGAAGGTACTTCCAAAGCCAATGCAGTGGAGAAAACTGAACCGTTAACAAAATTCAACAAGAGAAAGCCTTCTAAGAACTTCAATAAGTCTAAGAAGAAGATCAAATGAGGATGTTTCGTGTGTGAAAAATTTAGATACTATGCAAAGTATTGTAGATGAAATAACTCCAAAGGTAAAGTGAATTCCATCTAAGAGGCAATATTGTGGTAACCGTAAGTGAGATAAATACAATAAAAGGAATGTTTCTCGGATGATGGTATGATACTTGTGTTACCGTGGATGTATCATATGACAAGTCCTTATTCAAGACATACCATGAGGGGATGGAGACCAAGAGATTCAAATAGTTAACGAAGTCTGATATAAGGTGAATGGAAAAGGAAACGTGGATATCATATTTACTTTCGACAAAACCGTTACTTTAAACAATGTTTTACATGTTCCAGATATGAATAAGAATTTGGTTAGTGGAAATCTCTTAGGAAAATTGGGCATTAAAAGTGTTTATGAGTCTAGTAAACTGGTACTATCCCTAAACGGGAAATTTGTTGGGAAAATGTCATTTTTGTTAAGAAATGGTCAAGCCGTGTATTGTTGACAAATTGAATGATAATAAAGTTGATTTTGCTCATATTGTTGACTGATTTTCATTATGGCATGCTAGATTATGTCATATTGGTAAAATTATTATGAAAAGAATGATGAATGTGAGTTGATTTCATATGATGAAAATGATACTTTTAAGTGTAAACATGTGTAGAATTTAAGATGATTAAATAGCCATATCAATATCAAAGTATTAAAAGAACCTTCAGCATCTTGGAATTAATTCATACAGATATTTGTGAATTAAATGGCAAGTTAACTCTATGTGAAAATAGGTATTTTATTATCTTCATTGATGATTTCTCTAGGTATACATATGTTTATTTGACGAGGCATAAATATGAGGCTTTTGATATGTTTAAAATATGTAAGAATGAAGTTAAAAGACACTTAAACAAGAAAATAAAGATTCTAATAAGTGATAGATGTGGTGAATACTTCTCTAGCGATTTTAACTTGTTTTGTGAACAATATGGTATTATTCAATGTTTTGCACCTAGGACACCTGAATAAAATGATTTGGCTGAAAGAAAAAATAGATCTTAATAAATGATAAATACCATGTTAACTTATGCTAAGTTACCATTTAATTTGGGGTGAAACTTTATTGAGTGCATGTAGAATATTAAATAGGATTCTTTCCAAACATACAAAGGTCTCTTCATACGAATTATGAAAAAGAAAGAAAATCGAACATTGGATATTTTAAAGTATGGGGTTGTCATGCTTATTGCAAGAACACAAACCCTAATAGGACTAAATTAGGTCCAAGAGGAAATAAATGTGCTTTTATTGGATATGCTGCAAATAGCAAATCAAACAAATTGTTGAATTTGGAGACCAATGTGATTAGTGAATCCAGTGATGTAGAGTTTTTTGAGAATCGCTATCTTTGAATAATGAATTGTGGGAAAATCATAAAGATATCCCTAACTCAAGTGGAACACAAGATAAAACATCTTCTAAAGATGTTGATGAGTCTATTGAGCCATGAAGAAGCAAAAGAACTTGGATTGAGAAGTTTTGTGAACGGACGAAATTGACTCTCAACTTATTTCCTTTTACCAATAGAGGAAAATTAGGTGAATGTTGTAAGAATAATTCATTTTGTTCTACAAGTGAAAATCGATCCTAAAACTTATGAAGAAGCTATGGCTTCACGTGACAGTATCTTTTTAAAAGATGTAATTAAGAATGAAATGGATTCAATAATGTCAAACAATACGTGTGAGCTTGTCGATTCACCACCTGAATCCAAACATATTGGTGTAAATGGGTATTTAAGAGAAAGTATAACGTTGATAGTTTTCTTAATACCTTTGAGACTAGATTAGTAGTCAAAGGATATCGACAAAATAAAAGAATTGACTATTTTTATACTTAGGCACCGGTAGCTAGAATAGCACCAATTATGATATCATTCGCTTTAGCTTCCATACATCACTTGCATGTTCATTAAATGAATGTCAAGATGACATTCTTGAATGAGGATCTCGATGAGAAAGCTTATATGGAACAATTTGAAGGGTTTACTCTACTCGAAAATGAACACAAGGTGTGCAAGTTGGTAAAATCACCATGCGGTTTGAAGCAGCCAACCAAAAAATGGCATGAGAAATTTGACTTAGCTAAAATATCATTTGGTTTTAAACACTATAGAGTAGATAACTATTTGTATTCTAAAGTATGTCATAATTATGTAATATTCATATGTATGTTGAAGACATGTTGATTAAGAGTAATCACACGGGAATAGAAGAAACAAAGAGGTTTCTATCTTCCACATTCAAATGAAGGATTTTGGGAAGGTAGATACGATAATGGGTATCAAAGTCACTAAGATTAGTGGGGGTTACTATCTAAGTCGATCACATTATATCGAGAATGTGATAAATAAGTTCAAACATTTGAACGAAGGAATATAGTACCCCAATTGATCCAAATTCAAAGCTTGTAGAGAATAATGGAACGATAATTGCTCAATTAGAATATGCAAGTGCTATTGGGAGTCTTATTTATGCAATTTAATCTACAAGATTGGGCATAGCCTTTGTAATTAGTAAACTTAGTTTACTAGTAATCCAAGTAATGATTATTGGAAAGCCATTGGAAGGGTTCTTGGATGTCTAAAGAAAACTTAGAACTTAGGCCTATAATACACTAAATTCCTTGCAGTATTGGAATAATTTACTAATGCTTGTTAGATATCTAGTACAGGTGAAAGTAAATTAACTTCAAGTTGGGTGTTCACTCTTGGAGGAGGTGCAATTTTTTGGAAGTCAAAGAAACAGACATGTATAACACACTCAACTATAAAATCTGAATTTGTAGCACTATTAGAAATCGGGAAAGAAGCTAAGCTATCTCCTTTATGAGATACTTTTGGAACTGAAGAGTATATCATCAATATCTCTCATGTGCAATAATTAAACAACGTTAGCAAAATCATATCATGAGGTATACAATGGAAAGTCTAGACATATAAGTCTTAGACATGATTACATAAGGAAATTAATCAAGGATAAAATAATTTTTCTAAATTATGTAAAGTAATCGAGAACTTAGTATATCCTTTAACTAAAGCTCTAAATAGAGATTTAGTACTGTCTACTTCAAGTAAGATGGGTTTGAAATGCCTCAACTAGAAGGTCCACAATGACAGTAATGCTATCTGTCATTACTCAAAAGGTAATTCATGAGTTTAAAGGGTAACAATAAGTTATTTGATATGTAGATAGTTTCAACATTATTTAAATTCGCGATAACCTATCCTAATAAGTAATGTTGGTTGTTAAAGAAGTGAGGGTTGAGCTTGAAGCTCTTAATGAAGTTCAGTATTAAGTACAAGTATATCTAAAAATAGCAAAAATACTGGAAGAACTTCATCTAAATAAATTTCGAGGTGATGCCGCTTCAATAGAGAGTTGGAGTTTCTTTCTTAAAAGTGTATTGAAAAGGATAAGCACAAAGTTATACTAGTGCTAAGCGAGTTTGAGAAACTTGAGAACACATAATACTTGTATCTGTGTTCTTATCGGTATTGTCACATAAAATAAATGATTCAAAGTTTCATGCAACCTTTGATTCAGACTTTACTTTGTTAGGTTCATACTATGATTGGATTCAAATCGAAAGATATCTAGTCCATATGCATAAGTATTGTTAACATTGAATATGAGACTTATTGAATTTTTGAACAAGTGGGGGACTGACGAGAATTGTTGTTTGAAATCCATAAGTGAGGTGTGTGGAATGAAATGGAAATGAAGGGCAAGATTTTGGCCTATACAGTCACATAGGCCAAAGAAGCATGCGGTTGAATGGCTATTTACAAAAATGTAGGGGCCGTGTTAAACTGAACTAGCATAAAAGAAAATTTTAACTATTTATGACCATTTTGATTCAAATTTTGGTAACATTTCATTATAACTTTGGTACGTTTTCGTGAGAACTGATCAAAGCCTATATATAGGTGATCAATGGTCAATGCAAACACAATGAAAAACACTTGATACCAATATTCATTTCCACAAAATAGAGATCAAAGTATTGCTTTCTTCCATATTCAAATTTCCCCCTTGTGTTCTTAAAGTTTTGGAGAATTACACCAGTGCTTAAGTGTTAGAATTCTTTAAACCATTTTTCAAGGAACCCTATAAGCACCAAAATTGTATACGAGTGGAGGTAAATATAGTTTGAGGACAACAATCACGTGTTTGGGCCTTCATTTCTATTTTCACATTCCTGGTTTTAATTTATCGTTTCTTCTCCTTTCTCTCCTCTTCAAGATAAAATCTCCAACAGCCACTACACCGCAATTGGCACCACACCGCTCCTCTACAAGCAAATCAATTGACGACCCTTTCACCATGCATATAATCACTCATATATGTGTGTGTACACACACACACACAATATTGCAGCAAAATATAAAAAGCTCTCTTTTTCTATTTTTTTTAAGGAGTAATCACGGGAAAAGACTAACAAATATGATTTGTATAGATAGAAGGGGGAGTTATTTTTCATTTGTAGAGAGAGAGAGAGAGAGAGATAATTGTAGTGAGGATGGGGGTGATAATCACACAGTATATATAAACATACACAAATGTATAGGTTGGGTATGGTAATAGAGGGGTATATATATAATTTTTTATAATAAAAAAATAATTCAGATCTGATTAGTGATTATTGAAAAAATATAATTAATGCCTCATTTCTGAAACCAAAACTCTAAATGTAGGTTTGAGGTAGTTTTCCCTTGAATTAATTTACACCTGGTACAGCCTAATGTCCAATTGCTCATTTAGCCCATAACAAGATCCGCAAGCCATGTCACTCCAATGTAATAAATTCAATTTCAAATTCCAATCCTAAGAATCAACTTAAGTTCAATTTCTAATTTGATCGGCTCAAATTCCTAACCCTTTTTTTCTTTGTAGTCTATTGTTTATGGTAAGTGTCAAAATACACACAAGAGGTAATTTTCATTCATACATTCAATAGGTGGGTTACAGAGTTTATATAGGAAAAAAAAACTCCTAATTTTGGATAATCACAAATCTGTAGCTAATTAATTGATTCTACACATAATTGCCTAATTCTATTCCCTTAAAATGATACAATTATATATGATTTATATTTCCAGAAAATGATTTCTAACAACTCACGCCAACACTCCCCCTCAAGTTGATGCATACAGGTCTCTGATGCCCAACTTATCAAGTGAGTTGTGAAAGTCCTTGCTTGAAACTGCCTTTGTGAGTATATCTGCTAGTTGATCCTCGGACTTTACAAAAGGGAAATGAATTGTCTTTACTACCAAGTTTTCCTTGATGAAGTGTCGATCTATTTCCACATGTTTTGTTCTATCATGTTGAATCGGGTCATGAGATATGGCAATGGCAGCTTTGTTGTCACAATATAGATCCATCTCAGTAATAGGAGCAAAGCCAAGTTCAGTGAGCAGTTTTCTGATCCAGAGGAGTTCAGAAAGTCCTTTTGCCATTCCACGAAACTCCGCTTCAGCACTCGATAATGATACCACTTTTTGCTTCTTACTTCTCCATGTAACGAGATTACCGCCTACAAACATGAAGTAGCCTGAGGTAGACCTCCTATCTGAAATGTTCCCCGCCCAATATGCATCTGTATAGCCATCAACTTTCAAGTGATCATTCTTTGAAAACATCAGTCCCCTTCCTGGTGAGGACTTTAGATATTGAAGTATTCGAGTCACAGCATCCATGTGGTCTTTGCTAGGGCTATGCATAAACTGGCTAACTACACTTACGGCATAGGCAATATCTGGATGAGTATGAGACAAGTATATAAGTTTGCCAACTAATTTTTGATATCTCCCTTTATCCGTTGGCACTTGATCAGAACACTCACTCAGCTTAAGGTTTTGAGTGATAGGAGTATCTGCTGGTTTACATTCCAACATCCCCACCTCAGTCAGCAAGTCTAGCACATATTTTCTTTGGGATAGGAATATACCTTGTCTTGATCTAACCACTTCAATTCCCAGGAAATACTTGAGGCCTCCCAAGTTCTTTATCACGAACTCAGACGCCAGCTGTTTCTGAATTTTGGATATCTCTTTTTTATCATCCCCTGTGATAATCATGTCATCCACATACACTATCAATGCAGTTACTTTGCCTCCATTATGCTTAAGAAAGAGTATATGGTCTGAGTCACTCTGTTTGAACCCATATTTCTTCATTGCCACACTAAATCGTCCGAACCATGCTCGAGGTGATTGTTTCAAGCCATATAATGCTCGCTGCAATTTACACACGACATTTTGTGAAGACCCTGTATAGCCCGGAGGGAGGTCCATATAGACTTCCTCTTCAAGGTCGCCATGAAGAAATGCATTCTTCACATCAAGTTGATGTGTGGCCAGTCAAGATTAGCAACGAGGGACAATAGTATTCTAACAATGTTTAGTTTAGCAACTGGTGAAAACGTCTCTTGGTAGTCTATCCCATATGTCTGTGTATACCCCTTCGCGACTAGCCTTGCTTTGTACCGCTCAATGGATCCATCTGCCTTGTGTTTGATGGAAAATACCCATCTGCATCCTACTGTCTTCTTTCCTTCAGGTAATGGAACTAGTATCCACGTGTTATTCTTTACTAGTGCCTCCATCTCATCTTTTATTGCCTGAGTCCATTTGGAATCTGATAAGGCATCCTGAATTCCTGTTGGAACATGATTAGAAGAGAGAACATGTACAAAAGCTTTCAGTGGATCAGATAACTTCGTGGTGGATACATAGTTGGCAACTGGATATCTTGATCTTCGTTTTTCAATGTCTGGAGAGTATCTGCTTGGCGGTTTGCCTCGATTATGCCTGAAAGGTAAATTATAGCCACCAGGAGTATCTAAATTGCTTATATGTGAAGGAGTGCTTACCTCAGAGATATTCTCAGGAGATGGGCCTGCGGATACTGAAGAGAAAGGGGGCTCTGGTTCGGTGGAGTTTGGTTCAGCTTCTACAGTTGGTTCCAGATCTTGAGTCATATCATTCCTTAAGTCAATATCTATCGGAGCTGTCTCTATCTCAGTATTATTTGACCACTCAAACTTCGACCAATTCAACTCTTCATCCCTTGTCTCCCCCTAAAGAGGAGAATTGGATGTTGGAGCAAAAAATGTGTCAGACTCCGAGAAGGTAACATCCATAGTTACATAGGTCCGTTTGGAGGATGGATCATAGCACCGATAGCCCTTTTGATGTGTAGCATATCCCACAAAAAGACATCGGAGAGCACATGGGTCAAGTTTTGTCCATTGATTCCTGTGAAGATGTACATAGGCCACACAACCAAATACTCAAGGAGAGAACATTAGAGTTGGTGGTAGAGCAACATGGGATGATAGGACCTGGAGTGGAGTCTTAAAATTTAAGACTTTAGAGGGCATCCGATTGAGTAAGTATACAGCTGTGGACACTGCATCAGGCCAGTAACAGTTTGGAACATAGGTTCCATGAAGGAGAGCTCTTGCAGTTTCAAGAATATGTTGATTTTTTCGTTCAGCAACGCCATTTTGTTGAGGGGTTTGAGGGCAAGACGTCTCATGAATGAGACCATGTTGTTCAAAGTAAGTGCGAAACTGTTGGTTGATAAATTCACCACCATTATCGGAATGAAGAACTCTTAGTTTGGCAGAGAACTGAGTTTGAATCATGGCATGGAATGACTGAAATACTTTGAACACTTCATCTTTATTTTTTAGTAGATAGAGCCAGGTCATGCGAGTACAGTCATCAATAAATGTAACAAACCAACGAACCCCAAACCTTGTAGCAGTAGGTGAAGGGCCCCACACATCAGAATGTACTAGGGAAAAAGGAATACTACTTTTATTCATGCTTGATTGATAAGAAGTGCGTTGACTTTTCGCTAAAATGCAGGTATTACATTTTAAATCAGAAACTTCCTTATTCGAAAAAAGGCTAGGTAATAAATGCTTTAAATAACCGACTGATGGATGCCCAAGACGACGATGCCACATCCAAATCTGTCTTTCCTTCACATTACTCTGAACATGATGAGTGCGACCGACACTGAAATCCTCCTTGTAGTATAACCCCTCTCTCTTAGTACCACGCCCAAGTATCTCCTTGGTGAGAATATCCTGAAGAAGACAAAAGGTTGGACAAATAAGTACCACGCAATTTAATTTAGCCGTCACTTGGCTTACAGACAATAATTTATGTGAGAGTGATGGAACAAGTGAAGTGTGGGATAAATGTAGAGAGGGAGACAGAGATACAGAGCCAGCCCCGGTGACTGGGGAAATAACTCCATTTGCATTCGCAACCCTGTTGCGTCGAGGTGAGGTCCTTTGAATAAAATCTCTTTCATCATAAGTCATATGGTTAGCTGCCCCGGAGTCAAGTAACCATAAATTATTATTCTTGTCACTAGAGGATGTAACACAAGTTGAACCAAAATTACCTGGTTCTGATGAGGGGTCCGTATCCTGAAAAAAATCATTTTCAGGAATCAAAGATAGTTGAGAGTCAGATGTTGCCACGGCCGCCTTGCCTATTCGGTTATTGGTGCCCATCCCATTTTTGTTCTTTTTTTCCTGCAACTCATGCCACCAATCGGGGTATCCATTAAGTTTAAAGCAGTTTTCTTGTGCGTGCTTGTTATTTCCACAGTATGAAGTATGAACACTTAATTTCCTCATCCAAACCCTTTAACTTATTTGGCCCACTTTTATTTGGGCCTCCACCACTTTTATTTGGGTCTCCCTTTAAAGAATTTATTCCAGCAACAGCAAATGATCCCATCTTCATGCCTTTGGTTGCCAAGATCGCTCCAGGAAGACCATTGTCGGAGTCTGTAGAAACCATGACTGCTTGTCGCAGTGCCTCACGACGGACGTACGCATACGCCTGCTCAACGGTAGGAAACAGGTCCATCTGCAAAACTTCACTACGGATGCTATCGTGACGTTCATCGAGCCCATTAAGGAAGGTGTAAACTCTGTCTTCCTGGGTCAAATTATTGAAGTGGCGGATGTCAGCGGCACACTTCATTGGATTTGGGCGACGGAAGTCAATTTCGCGCCACAACCCCTGCAGTTCAGTGTAATATTTCTCCACAGATCCGCCTGCTTGTCTTAGGCGACTCACCCTTCGTTGAAGATCATAGACTTGGGATTTATCATTCCTATCAAAGTATGTAGTGGCAATAGCATCCCAAACTTCCTTAGCAGTGTGGAAACGAATGAAATTGCCAATCAGAACAGGGTCCAACGAATTGATAATCCATCCCTTGATAATGGCATTCTCAGTTCGCCATTTTCGGAAAGAGGGATCAGTTGGTAGGGGTGGAGGTGTATCTCCATTAATGTAACCCAGTTTATCTTTCCCGGAAATATACATTTCCATAACTTGGGACCATAGGCCATAGTTTGTATCATTCAGTTTGATACCAATCTGGGGAGAATTTTCAGTGAGTGGGGCTGATATGTGTGTCTTGGTTAAGGCTTCAGAAATTTTGGTGGAAATATCTGTAAGTATAGCATTAGAATTAGGTGAAGATTGGTTGGGATCGGTGATGAAGTTGGGGTCTTCCATGTGTTTGTGAAAATGTTCACAAGAACCGGGCTACAGGTAACTTGGAGAAGAGGAACCAGGATCGTGTGTCCTGCTCTGATACAATGTCACAATACGCACAAGAGGTAATTTTCATTCATACATTCAATAGGTGGGTTACAGAGTTTATATAGGAAAAAAAAAACTCCTAATTTAGAATAATCACAAATCTGTAGCTAATTAATTGATTCTACACATAATTGTCTAATTCTGTTTCCTTAAAATGATACAATTATATATGATTTATGTTTCTAGAAAAAGATTTCTAACAACTCACGCCAACAGTAAGTGCCTTAAAGCTAAAACTATATTATCTAATAATGATTATTAATATTGCTAGTGTATGAACCTAAATTAACGCATACAAACTTTATGAGTAGTAACTTGATGTGCGATTTTTTGAAAGTGGTTATATCAATTTTTATTAACTTGAAGAGAACTTTACAAAATTACATGTAAATTTTGTTGAAAAGTTTTGGTCCACTGAGACTATGAATTTTCTTTTTTTTTTTTTCCTTGTATAAAAGCCTTTTTTTACACTGTACGATCAATTTTAGATTGATGAAAGTAAGGATATGATTAAAACCAGTCGGACGGTGTGGCGAATACGTAGAGAGTGTGAAACAAGAAGCCTGAATATTAATTTTGGACAATAAAAGGAAAAAGATTTTCGACTTTGACTTTCTCAACGAGCACATATGTACTTCACTTGAATCTTGACGTTTTTTAGTATGCAATGAAGTACAATGACTTCTTTTTAAAGAAAATAATAATAATAATAATAATAATAATAATAATAATAATAATAATAATAAATCAACGCTCCAATAACAAATTCCTAATCTTGCCCCTAAAACCGGCCTCATTTTTTTACCATGTGAAAAGTAAACTAAATGCTATCAAGTGATACTAAGAGTCTTGATATTACTTCGCAATTTTATTTGTGGGATTTATAAAGAATTGTAGTTTCTCTTAACTCTTTTATATATTACTCGTCAATTTGATTTAGAACATAAATGGAATTTTGCAGAACATGAAATATGTTGAGAAATGGAAATGAATGAAGCTTACAATAATTGTCTGGAAGGTTGTAGAAACAATATTGCTAGAAGAATCTTTGTACATATTTACAATAATAATAAACAAAATGATATTGTTGACCCCGAAAAGTATTGCCAATAGATGCCGGACCCATCCGCGCACACGTAAGCGAATGTCATACACGCTAAGACACGTGGACGGTCTGGAACGAACATCTTTAGGGGCGTGGGAGTAGCTCAATGACACGGGACGAGTACATTCGGAATCCAGCGGGATGTTCGTAATCCGATTGTATAATAATCACCAATCGGTGCTCGCAAATGTGAATGTAAGCATGTATGAACTCATATTGTGTTGTAAAATAATATGAAAGAGAGAGTAAAGTGTGGTTTCTTGTATTGATTCTTGCATTAGTCCTTCAATATTATACAAGGGAAGTATTTATAGTGTTACATGTGAAATGACAGTTCTTAGATGAGGTGGCACGTGGCCTCATCTCTTTAATTCAAACATCCAATCTTAGGCATCATCCTTGACTTGCTATCTTGCTGCACATTTATTGCTTATGCAGAACCCCCATGCTAATAACAAGACTTGACATGTATATTCATGACAAACGTTCCATCAATCATTCTAGCAAGATCTTTATGTAGAAGATCTCTTGGAAAAAGTGACCATGGAAGACGTTCCTTTTTGGTTCGGGGGCTTCTGCTTCAGCTTCGGATTCGGGGTTTCTGCCACTCATGTAGTACTTCCGCTTTAGGGTTTCGGCTATCTTCATAGGCCTCGGCGTGAAGGCCTCGGATATACAAACCACCTCGACTAGAGCGCCACGTGGTTCAGATTGAGTGAGCTATAGGCCCACGTAGGTTGACCAAGTATGACAACACGTAACAGATATCGCTCATAAAATAGAGTCAATCTCTATTGTTCATTAAAGAGTTAAAGAATACGAACTTTAAAAGGTCAAATAAACCTTAATTATAACCAATCAAGTTAGAAGTAAATTAAGAGCCACCAAGTGAGACTAAGAGGTTTTTATTTTAACTCTCTTGTCTACTACTTGCCAAATTGATGTAGAACAGAATAGAAACAATAGAAATATGAGGCGTTGAGAAATAGATAGGAAATGAGAGAAACAGGTCAGACTTATATTAATGATCAGACTGAACAGAAATGACAGATCAAGAGGGTGAACTGATTTACAAACTGAAGCAACCAAAATTCAAGATTTAAATCCAAATCAAAACGTCAATAACATATTAAATTTCTATAATATATTAAGTCTTTTTGGCATTCATTAAAATTATAATTCATTTTTCTTTCTCTTTTTATCAATCACACATTCTTCAATTCAATAATATTACCCGTAATTCCATTTTTTTAAAATTTTATTAACGCATATTCTTTAGAAAACTAGTATTACAACCATTAAAATTTCAAATAATGGGGTCAAACGGTGGCTAAATATCACATCAAATAAGAATCATTTTTTGAATGATTCTAGCCCTATTACAATTCAATTATTTCACTAGTACTTTTTTTTCCTTTTAATTCAATTATTTCAATAGTACTTTTTTTCCTTTTACAATATGTATTTAATTCTCAATCAATTAACATTTACATTCATTTAATTAATATTCATCTTCATTTATGCATTTCAGTGTTATTAATTCTACTTGTAAGTTAATTAGAATTTCAACAACAACAATGACGATGATGACATCAAGTGAAAATCTTTTTTGGACGATTCTAGCCCTATTACAATTCAATCATTTTAATAATATCACATCTTCCTTTTTTAAAAAAAAAAATTGTATTTAATTCTCAATTAATTAACATTTACATTCATTTAATTAATATTCATCTTTATTTATGCATTTCAGTCTTATTAATTCTAATGATATTTTAATTAGAATTTCACCTTCAAGAATGCAGTTTATTATTCGTTTCCATGCATGCTAATTAGCATCAAATTCCACTTAACTGGAAATCAAATTATATTCATTTAGCATAAATGATTTAACATTCATTGTCACGTATACATTTCATGGTATTAATTCTAAATTCATTAACATTCACATTAACTCATGTATCTTCTTTGCATTCATCTTCATTTATGCAGTTGTAATTCTAATACTCACATTCAAATATGCATTTCACTATTTACGTACATGTATAATAATTAACATTTATTTTCACGAGGTTACATTTTCTCTCATATTTAGATCAAAAGGGTAAATAAAGCGACTAATTTAATTGATCTCCTCAAATATTTAAATTATTTTCTCGAATTGGTTGTTATTTTATTTCAATCATAAAATATTTTGCTTTTTCTTTCTAACATATCAACAGAGAGCTTTTAGCCAAATTGGGGTTGCTCCTGCATCATGGAGTCATATAATATAAGAGAGCTATCAATGTATAAAAATGAATGGTCCATTAAAGTGAGTAATTCACAAGCACTTGATCGAATCTTACTCCAATAATGCTTAAAATTTTGATATCCTAATTGAGAAGGAGGTCCTACGTCTACCATGATGATTATTTTTTTTTATCATTGCATTATATATTAGAAGTAACATAGAATTTGACTTCTTGGGGATATAAAATTCAACTCACGTTATTCAATGATGCAATTAAAAATTTGCTGTAATTGAAAAAGGAAAATCTTACATCATATAAAATCTGTTGTCTTTTGTTTAGTAAATATGACAAGGGGCTCAACTTCAGCCTGCTTGGTAAATTAATCCACTGTTACAATGGAAAACTTGGTTCTATCTTTCCCTATAGACATTGTGCCAATCAAATCATCCTCAATTGGAGAACGGTCGTGGACTAACTATTGAGCTCAGCTTTTCTAGTGTTACTTTAATGATGGGAGCTTGTCATTGGCACTTGTCACATTTTCTTAAAAATCTAGGGTGTTTTGTTTAAGGTTGGCCAGAAATACCCATATCCGTAACCTTCGAGCTTCTATGGGGTCTTTGGGGCACAACCCTGTTTTGAGGTATAAGGTAATTCATCTATTCAGGTAGGCTTTGGGTCAATGATCATGGAAACTATTCCTTGTTTTTCAATAGCTTAGTGCTGGAGTCTCTTCATAGGTATACTGTTCAATTCTTCTATTTTGCAACTTGTTGCCAGCCTAGCCAAGGCAGAGAAAATGGCTGTTGTAAGTTCTTGGAATTTGCCTAACACGGATGGCCCAAAAGTTTTTCAAATTTCTTTTTGACAATTCAAAGGTAGTCGTTCATTCAGTCTTCTTTTGCTTTATAGGTTTCATTAATCTTGTATGTTGAAGATCTTTAATTCCATTGCTATGCTCACTCCATCTATGAGTGCTTCATATTCAGCTTCGTTGTTTGAAGCTTTGAAGTCAAACATAACGGCCTTACAAAAAAAAAATGGTATTCAGGGCTGATAAGTACTATCCTGCATCTAATCGAGATTCAATGGAAGATCTGTCGACAAAAAGCTCCCATAGGGTGTCATGTAATTGATCTTTTGTAGGTCAGTATATATTCCGTAATAAAATTAGCTAACACTTGTTCTTTTATTGTAGTGCGAAGGTTGTGGCTTACGTTGAACTAACCTAGCTTGACTGTCCACTTTACCATCTGCCTTGAAGTATCGAGCTTTTGCAGAAATTTCTTTATAGGATAATTCGTTAAAACTTTGATTGCATGCTCCAAGAAAAAGGGCCTCAATTACCTAGCTGCCATGATCTTGCATAGACCAATGTTTCTAAGGGAAAGTGATGTAGCTCTACATTGTATATAGCTTTATCTCCTACATTGGGTTTGGAGATGACCGATGGTTGAGCTAATTGTTTTTTTAAGTTCTTCAAAAGAATTCTGGTAGTCTGGAGTCCACTTAAACTTTGTTCTCCTTTGTAGCATCTCGAAAAAAGGTCTACATCGATCTTTGGACTTGGAAATAAAATGGTTGAGCACAGCTCTACTACCGATGATGCTTTGAACTTCCTTTGGGAAGATAGGCGCTCTCATCTCAATGATGACTCGTATCTTTTCTAGATTTGCTTCAATCCCTCTTTGATTTATCATGTAACCTACGAATTTTCTTGAATCTACTCTGAAGGCGCACTTGATTGAATTTAATTTCATCTTGTATTTCCTTAGAATTTTGAACATCTCAGCCATGTACTGTTCATGATCTTTTGCTACTTTTCCTTTGACAAACATATCATCAATATACACTTCCATGGTTTTACCAATTTGTTTAGAGAAAATGATATTTACAAGGTATTGATATGTGGCTCCAACATTTTTGAGACCGAAGGACATAATCTTATAGCAATAGAGACCTCAATTAGTGATGGAAGAAGTGTTTTCCTGGTTAAGTTCGTACATTGGAATTTGGATAACCCCCATGAAGTTAAGTAGCTCATGTCCAATTGTAGCATTAACTATTTGGTCTATCCTCAGGAAGGAGAAGCTATCCTTGGGATAGGTTTTGTTGAGATCGATGAAATCTATAATATTCTCCAATTCCCGTTGTTCTTCTTAATCAATATTGGGTTGACAATCCACATTTGGTAATTCGCTTCATGGATAAACACATTGTTATTGACACGACCCGTCCTGAATTACCTTAATGGAACCGACACATGTCGTGCGCCGATGATAGATATCAGTTAAGTGCTAGACCCACCACTAAGGCAACCATGACTTGTCTGACTGTGAGGAAATTTTTAATGAATTTTGATAGAGTCTCCTCTAAAATATGGACTAAAACCACCTGATTCATAATCAATTTCCTCAACTCAATACATATAACATAAAACAAGTACATCAGGGCCTCAAAATCCAAATTATTCAAAATAAAATACAGACAATTTGAAAATTTCTTGCTTTACTATCAATAATCCTCAAATCTACTAAATATACCATATAGTGATCTCATAACAACCTTTTCTAACATAAACTACATGTAACCTAAGAAACAGGTACTACCTAATCTGATAAAGTAGACCATACAACTAATGACGTGTGGCTCAATTCAGTAGATCGACAGGCTTCAATACTACTCAACTCAGCTGCTATCTGATAAAGAAAAAGGGTAACAAAATATGAGATTGTAACTCAGTTAGTGGATAGATTGAACTTAAGTATACTTTTCCATTTATGCACATTTCCTGAAAATTCTAACTCTATTAAATATTTGGGAAATGCTTAAATCTAGCAACACTTTTAAACTAAGCATGATTGCATTATAAAATTCTTATTTCTTAATTCTAGACAAGTAACTGCAAAGTATAATGAATATAAATAATCTAGCACTCATGAAAATCTATGGAATATTGTTGTTGCTCAATATTATAAGTCGGAAGCTTTATTCTTAGAACTGAATAAATTGAATTCTATAATCTGAAATCCATAAACTAAATTGTAAACGGGGAAACGTAAGTTGAAGGCTAATAATCTATATACTTAAAATTCACATTAAAATGTACTCCATGTAAACATCTACTAATGATCTGAAAGCTATAAAATCATATGCACATAAACCGTCTGATCAATACTATGTACACGGTCGTAGCCCCTTAGTGTACAAAATGAAAACAACATAATCATCCTTATACATGGCTGTAGCCCCTCAATGCATAATAGATACCTTTACCCACGACCGTAGCCCCTCAGTGGATAAGAGTTACCCTTACACATGGTTGTAGCCCTTCAGTGTATATTGGATACATTTATCCACGGCCGTAGCCCCTTAATGGATAAGAGCTAAATACATGACTCTAGTACACGGTCGTAGCCCCTCAGTGCACTAGAGTAAGATAATCACATCAATTATTTTTTGATAATTTCAAAACAATCATGCTCATTTAGTAATTCTCGAAAATAAGGCATTTCATGTAATTAATATGCTTCTATAAAATAAAAAGAAAATATTCTCTTTTTTTTTTTTTGAAAACGTAGATTCTCCGCTCACAGATCTATGGATAACAATGTGGTCAAATTGACCGGCCTTGTAAAGCTTTCACGTCATCACCTGAAATACGATGTAAAATAACTAATTTAACAACTCCCATATTAAGTATCTCTTAACATTTAATTATGAAATATTAGAACTTGACTTTTCGACACTTGAATATATTCTTTAGTTTCCTTCACAATTGAAACAAATTCTACCTTCTAGCATTTCACTAATCTTTAAATTATCATAATTACCTACATCCCAAACATAAAAACAATTCTCTATTCTAATCTAGTGAAACTTGAATTCCCACTTGCACCAATCTAATTTACATATTATTCCATAGATCCATTCTTTCAAGTTAATATATCATCACCATAATCATGTTCACAATTAATCCTTACTCAATATCCAATTTAAAATCTAGAGTTTGCCAAAAAAATTGGTATTCTTACCTTAATGAAATTGGAGATTAAAGAATCAGCAAACTTGAGCTCCAATTTGTACTCTTAGCCTCTTAAATCTGAAATTTATACAAGTAAAAACCCTAAAAATCTAACATAAAATCATTCCTTTACCTCTTGAAGAAAATATAGAGAAAGGAGAATGGAAACAAGCTTGAACTACCTATTTTCCTTCCTTTTTCTCCTCATCTTTTTCCCTTTTCTTCTTCTTTTTCTTCCTTTCTCTTTTCTTTTCTTTCTTCTTTTCCTCCTCTGCCGTTTCCAGCTTCTCCGCCCGGTTTGGTATGAGAAATATGTTGGGAATCTACTTATACATACACAGCGAAAAATTAAAATTATTTCGATTCCCACCGAGGATCCCTTTATTTTTAGATAGAAATCGTGATAAAGATTGTACCTTTGAAGAATTCTGTAAACCTTTTGCTTTTCTTTTCATTCCAACAATTTTGATTTGCCATCTACAGCTGTCCAATTGTCCAGTTTTCAACGGTGATCCACACAAAGAATAAGATTACAACTATTCGGGTTTTCTCTTCTTGTGCTAGCAAGAATAATTATGAGAAAAACCATATGAATTGAAAATCCTAACCTTGTATTTATATAAGCCCAAACGAGACTGGTCCGGTTCGGTCCAATATTTAATTAATCCATTTAATTAAATTCGGTTCGTGCCTATAAATAATCAACCCAATTAATTAATTTATCTAACGATTGTTAAATTAATTAATTGACAAATTGCAATCTTCCAATTCTCTTTTGTGTGCAAACATCAGGTTCCGGATCAGAATGCCTAACGACGTAAAATATTATTTTGATCTAATCAAAATTGATAAATTAAAACTATGTTAATTTATCATCAATTCACACTCGCCGTCCCAAATTGATATCTTGCAATGTATCAGGGCAATACATGTGACGAGAAATGTCATGTGGTATGACAAAACCAAACTCGTTCGTTTACCGTGAAACTATAATCCCTTCGTCAATATGATCCGATCAATTACGAGATATGGAAGTCTGTCAATCTCGATTAACGATCATATCTTTCACTCCTTTATTAATTCAATATAATTTGAAAACCTCTTTTCGACTTATGAGTACACCTTGACCAAGGATTTCATCATCGACTTAATTGAATGAAACGCAGATCATAATCTCCTACTATCTAAGAGTGATAAATCCTTTATTGATCAATCACAACCTTCATACGATTCTTGACGTACCCGAACGATGTCGTATTAGTGGCCCTTTGTAGAGCAACATCCAACACTGCCAAAGTATGACTGTCCTCTTATAAGGTACCATGACGACCTCAAGTCAAAAGACTAATTTCACTACCGAACGTTAGAGATTAACCACTGACACTCAGATAGTTATCCATGTGGAATCTCTCGGCGGGTCTCCAATATTTTATTTTATAACAAAACATCCACAGGTTCATTTAAGTGTCACCACACTTTAACTTGTGAGATCATCTACTCACTTCACAAGTAAGAAATGCTACACGTGATGGTCTATTCGTAATAACGATATCCGTATCTCGTTATTACTTACGACCACGGACGATTTAAGATTCAATCAGATGTAATTTGTATCTCACAATCACAACTCCTTGTGATTAACAAATTATGAAGATTTGAATTTACGGACTCTATTATTTATTTAATTGTCTATTAATTAAATAATAGATCTGCCATTAAATTGCATTAATTATATATCAAAAGTATTTATGTCCAAAGTTGATTGGACTTAGAGCATAATACTTACAAACTCCCACTTGCACTAGATCCAATCACTTATGTATTCAATATCATAAGTCTACATGACTATCATGTTTATGCTACGACAACTCTTTGTTAGTGGATCTGCAATATTGTTAAATGTGGGAATTTGTTCTTTTTTTACGTCATTTCTATGTATTATCTCTCTGATGAGATTATACCGCCTTAATACATGTTTGGATCATTGATGAAACCTTAGTTCCTTCACTTTTGCAATGGCTCTATTGTTATCACGTTATAATGACATGTGATCAGCAAAATCAGGAACTACTCCAAGTTCATTTATGAACATCATGATCCAGATTGCAACTCTTTGCTACTTTTGAAGTAATCATGTATTAGGTTTCTACTATTGAATCAACGGTTGCTTCACGTTCGAAACCTTTCCAGCATACTGCTTAAGAGTAAACTAGTTTCTCCATATGAAATATTCTCAAGATTTTATCTATGTAAATTGAGATGAGTTAAGCAATCTTCTAGATCTTCCTCTATAGATCAAGTTGCTTATCCCATATCTGTCATGAATAAATCCTTTAACAACCATTATTTCAACGATTGAAATATAGGGATGTCGTTTTCCATAATATTAGGAATACGACAATGCTCCCACTATCTTCTTGTAAACAACACAATTCGTCTTCAAATTTGATAAAATCAAACACTTTGACTTTTCCATCAAATCGAAGATTTCAGCTTCAAGAGACTTCTCTTAACCTATAGTCATGGTATGCAACTATTGCAAGCAAAACCTGAATGGACTTTAGCAAGGCTATATGAGAAAGGTTTCACCAAGGTCAACACTTAACATTTGCTTCTAGCCTTGCTTTGTATATATGGATATTTCCATCCATATCGATCTTTTCCTTGTAAACTATTTACAAAAACTTATGGGCTTTATTCTATCAAGAGACTTAGCCAAGGTCCAAACCTTGTTTACATACGTCGAGTTCATTTCGAGTTTCATGGTCTCTTGCTGTCTCTTTTAAGTCAATACTCGACTTTATTTTGTTGCAACTAGCAGGTTCATTATCCTGGATCACTAATACTTGATTAATAATCATGGATTCACACATTCTTGAAAGTCAAATGATCATACTATATTCACATAGAGCTGTCATGTCCTCAGGAGTCTTTACTTTCTGATCAAGAATATGTCCCATATCAGATATGGGATCAAACTCGGATTTATCTACTTGGTTAACTATATCTGTGGACTCTTGAACTCTTTCAAGTTCTATTTTGCTCCCACTGTCCTCCCATAGAGTAAACATTTTCTTGAAGAAGACGATATATCGTGAGACGAAGATTTTTTTCATGATAATAGAATTTATATTCAAATGTCTCCTTTGAATATCCCCACAAATACGTATTTATCAGATTTAGTGTCAAACTTATCCAATTTAAGGCGCTTCAAATAAGCATTATGGCCCCAAGCTTTCATATAAAATAAATTGGGACTATTGTCTTTCTATAATTCGTATGGAGTTCTGTTAACCAATTTAGATGGGACATGATTTAGTGTGTTGCACACTGCAATCAATGCATGACCCCAAAACAATTTTGGGAGATTCGCATGGCTTGTTATTAATCGCATTATATCTAATAGTTAACGTTTCCTCCTTTTAGGTACACCACTATGATGCAGTGTATGTGGAGGAGTCCACTGCAAGAGAATCTCATTCTCTCTTAGATAATCTAGATTTTATCTTTAAAATACTCTCACTTGATCGAATCTTAATGTGAGGGTATCTTTACCTATTTGTTTCTCTACTTCTAGTTTGAATCCCTTAAACTTTTTAAGAGTTTCATGTTTGAGTTTTCATCAAGTATACATGATCATTGATGAAATAAGAGAAACATTACCTGACATTAATTGACACGAGTCCAAATGCATCACTATGCATTAGACCAGTAATGATGCTGACCTTTCTTCTTTTCAAGTGAAAGAAGATTTGGTCATTGTGCCAGACATGCATAATTTGTACTTGTCAAAATTAATTAATCTCAAGTATACATATCTTTATGTAACTTTGGAATTACTTTTCATCTATATGACAAAGTCTGTCATGCCAGATTTTGGTAATAATTAGATTATCGCATTTATGCCTTATAATTTCTATACTCATTATAGAATCCTTAGTATTTAGAATATAAATGTTATTTCGTAACTTATCACAAATATTAAGATCTTAATCAAGATATGCAGGAACAACAATTGTCCTTAACATTAAAATGGTTCATGTCTGAACATGAAATTCATTTTAATGTTCCAGCTATGGTTGGTATAAATCGACATTTCTCTAATTCCAATACTAAACCAAAAGGCAATGGCAAGAAGTATATTCCTACAGGCAATACAGTAACCTTTGCTCATCTCGAACGTGTAGGTCATCTTCTCCCTTTTGCAATGGTCTACTTCTTATTTAGTTTCTCCATATTTGTATAAATATGAGATCTACATCTAGTATCAAATACCTAAGAAACTCGTGAAGTAGATGTAAGCCACGCAATATTCCTTCCAATGACCTTTCATTCTATGATGAAACCAAGGGTCATTAGATTTAGTATTGTCCTTCGCTTAGACTATCTTAACCATATTGGGTGCTTTCCCAAAGTCCCTTTAGATTTCCTCTTAATACCCTTAGAGGAATCAATGGTTTTCCCACTACCAACTTTGAAAAATGGCTTAACAGTCATAAGCATGTCAAGCAACTTAATGAGTATACATTCGAGCTTATTCATATCATAATTCAAAATTAGAATGAATAACTCTATGATAGAGATTGCAGAGCTAAGTCAATACTTAATTCATAGTTGATGATTGAACTCAGTTGAGACACTTCTCATGTCAATCATCTTCAGTACATGAGAATTGACTGAAAATTCTTTTGTCACTTTGCATCGGTATAGTTGTTTGAAAGTCTCATATCCTTCCACACATGATTATTATCATA
This sequence comes from Olea europaea var. sylvestris, assembly GCF_002742605.1. Taxonomy (NCBI): domain Eukaryota; kingdom Viridiplantae; phylum Streptophyta; class Magnoliopsida; order Lamiales; family Oleaceae; genus Olea; species Olea europaea. The sequence goes on from NW_019230530.1 coordinate 62,194, forward strand.
CAACTCTTTGTAATGAAGAATTATGTGTTAACATCTATACTCTCAAGTTGTTTTTGTAACTCAGGTGACATAATTGCAGGTATTACATACATTGCAGTACTATTTTCATCACCGCGTTTATTATAGCAGCCACCTCTTCCTTAATCGAGTTATCACCATATGTCTCTGGAAAATGGCTACTTAAGGATAGCCAACTTTCTCATACTTAAAAACAATTCTCAAATTGCAGTGGAAATCAAGAAGATTTAATTTGGTTGTTGGCATCCAATATGCCTCTCAAATACATATGGTTACTCACGATTCAATAAATATAAATGATGAAAAGAAAAAGAATAATATATAAAATGCATCAATTAATTTAACATGGACTTTTATTAAATTAATTATGCTCCCACTATTTAATACAAATTTATGATCTTCTTACATAAATTTATGGAGTCCATACTTGACTCCTAGTGGGTTGGGATCTCCTCTATTATATTAAGACCTTGAGTGTACTCAACAAGTCTTAATATAACATTTGGGTAGATACTATTATCAATTGTATCTCCATACAACTTCCAGGTCATTAAGCTGACAACTCTTTGTTTTCACGCATCTTATGTGTTAGCTTAACATACCTGTAAAATTTATCTCCTTGAATTTACTCAACAAAAGATAAATTTTAGTTAAGTCAAACCCGTCATTCAGAAATATCAAATATTTTATAGTGTCAAACATATCCCTAATGGATCAACCTTGAGTGTACTCAACAAGTTGAGATGATTTGAGACTCTGATTTTTCACTATAATGATGGAAGGTGATTATAAATGTGACTTAATAATTTATGGAGGGATTTTGCATTCAAAGGTCTCATCAACAACGACACAATCATATATATTTTATTATACATCTACCATGTACAAAAAGAGGAGGAGACCATGAAGATGGTGCATTGATACTATCCAATGCTATATATTTTATTATACATCTACCATGTAAATAAACATATTTATAACATAACAATAATAGTGTGGACGATTATGGACATTTACTATCTAATCTTCCCGTGCCATAAGAAAGACTAGTTGGTCAATTCCTAGGGGTATAGCATTGGATAGTATCAATGCACCATCTTCATGGTCTCCTCCTCTTTTTGTTTCTTCAATTAGTCCAGCTGCAACCTGTATCATATACTAGTTGGCACGCAAGCCTAAATGGAATTGGATTCACAGGCCCTAGTAATAATAATAATAATAATAATAATAATAATAATAATAATAATAATAATAACGGACTCGCAGGTCCAAAATAATTAAGAGCTCGCAGGTCCACAAAACGACAAGAATAAAAATTAACCATTCAACACATCCATATGGTCGAGTCCATAATCGTCCACTAATAATACATGTATTACATAAATGTATGTATATATAATATCTAATATTATATGCAAATTAGTTTCAAGTTTCTGGCAATTAAGTTGTCTAAACTCTTTTAGACAAATGGATCGGAACAATTAAATAATTGAATTAATCATATTAATCAATTATTTAATTAGCGGGCATGTTTAATTAAAATCAAAATTTAATTAAATACTGAATTAGAGTCTAACTCTAATTCAACAATTATAGGGCGGGATAATTTAATTAAAATCAAATTAGAGTCAAACTCTAATTTCAAAATTTAAGATGGTTGAATTTAATTAAAATCAAATTTTTAATTAAATAACAAAATTAGAGTCTAACTCTAATTCCAATAATTAAGGGCGAATTTATTTAATCAAAATCATATTTTAATTAAATACCATATTAGAACCCAACTCTAATTTCAGGAAGAAATTTAGGGCGAGACAATTTAATTAAAAACAAATTTTAATTAAATGTCAAATTAGAATCCAATTCTAATTTCAAGAATGTATTCGGGTGAATAATTAATTAAAATCAAATTTTAATTAAGTATTAAATTAGAGTCTAACTCTAATTTAAATTGAATTAACATTTTAATTTAGAATAGAATTCTTAAATAAAATAAAATTCAATTTGGGATCAAAGTTTAATATTTGAGTCAAAATCATATTTTAACGAAAATACTGAAACTCGTCAATTTTAATTTTTTTTTTTTACTTTGGGTCAAAATTAAATTTATGGGTCAAACCCATTAAAATACATTTTAAAAACCAGTTTAAAATTCAAATTCAAAATCCATTTTGAAATTTGCAATTTGACCCAAGTTTCAAATTAATGGCAAGGCCCCCAAAACTCTGAAATTGCACAGAAGCCCCTATATTTAGATTTGCAAAACGACCCCTTATCATAATTGCAAGGAGGAGCCTCTAATTTCTCAAATTATAAAAAAAACCCCGTCTATTATTATTTGAAATTTGACCCCTGAAATCGAAATTGCAGATGGGGACCACAAATAACTCAAATTACTCTTGAAGCCCCCGTCTCCAATTCGAATATGAAACCCTAGGAAATTCACCAATTTTTTTCCCCTTCTAATTTCAAGGGCAACAACCGGCGCCGCCCCACACTCTTACCCATGACAGCGGCGGCGCCACCCGTTAGCTGCAGTGCCGCGCACTGCAGTAAGCAGCAGCCGGCGCTGCTTCTTCTTCACTCAACAACAGCGCCACACGCTGCTGCAACAAGCAGTCAGACGCTGCTTCCATTGTAGCAGCGCCCGGCGCTGCCCACCGCTGCTACGATGGCGGTGGTGTCGGCTCAGATTCCACCCTTCTTCTTTTTTTGTTTTGTTTATTCCAATCCAAAATAATATTCTATTCAAAACTAATTTTGAAAATTGAATTAATTGCTAGAAACAATGAAACGAATAAAAACACCTTTTGATTACGCCCAAAAATTCAAAACAATCTCTAACAAACACAAAGTAGGCTCTGATACCACTGTTGGGAATCTACTTATACATACACAACGAAAAATTAAAATTATTTCGATTCCCACCGAGGATCCCTTTGTGTTTAGATAGAAATCGTGATAAAGATTGTACATTTGAAGAATTCTCCAAACCTTTTGCTTTTCTTTTCGTTCCAACAATCTTGATTCGCCATCCATAGCTATCCAATTGTTCAGCCTCCAACGGTGATCCACATAAAGAATAAGATTGCAACTACCAGAGTTTTCTCTTCTTGTGCTAGCAAGAATAATTATGAGAAAAACCATATGAATTGAAAACCGTAGCCTTGTATTTATGTAAGCCCAAACAGGCCGGACCTGGTCCGGTCCAATATTTAATTAATCCATTTAATTAAATACGGTCCGTGAATTAATTAATTCAATTAATTAATTCGGGCCTATAAATAACTAACCCAATTAATTAATTTATCCAACGATTGTTAAATTAATTACTTGACAAATTGCAATCTTCCAATTCTCTTTTTTGTGCGACCCATTAAGTTCCCGATTACAATGCCTAATGATGTGAAATATTATTTTAATCTGATCAAAATTGATAAATTAAAACATCCTTTTAATTTATCATCAATTCACACTCGTCGTCTCAGATTGATATCTAACAATGTGTCAGAGCAATACATGTGACGAGAAATGTCACGTGGTATGACAAAACTAAACTCTTTCGTTTACCGTGAAACTATAATCCCTTCGTCAATATGATCCGATCAATTACGAGATATGGAAGTGTGTCAATCTCGATTAACGATCATATCTTTCACTCCTCTATTAAGTCAATATAAGTCGAAAACTCATTTTCGACTTATGAGTACACCTTGGCCAAGGATTTCATCATCGACTTAATTGAATGAAACGGAGATCATAATCTCTTACTATCTAAGAGCGACGAATCCTTTATTGATCAATCACAACCTTCATACGATTCTTGACGTACCCGAACGATGTCGTATTAGTGGCCCTTTGTAGAGCAACATCCAACACCGTCAAAGTATGACTGTCCTCTTATAAGGTACCATGACGACCTCAAGTCAAAAGACCAATTCCACTATCGAACGTTAGAGATTAACCACTGACACTCAGATAGTTATTCATGTGAAATCTCTCGGTGGGTCTCCAATGTTTTGTTCTATAACAAAACATCCACGTGTTCATTTAAGCGTCACCACACTTTAACTTGTGAGATCAGCTACTCACTTCACAAGTAAGAAATGCCACACGTGATGGTCTATCCGTAATAACGATATCCATATCTCGTTATTACTAACGATCACGGATGATTTAAGATTCAATCAGATGTAATTTGTATCTCACAATCACAACTCCTTGTGATTAACAAATTATGAAGATTTGAATCTGCTGACTCTATTATTTATTTAATTGCATATTAATTAAATAATAGATCTGCCATTAAATTGCATTAATTGTATATCAAAAGTATTTATGTCTAAAGTTGATTGTACCTAGGACATAATACTTACAAAATATATATAAACTAATGGCAATTGGGTTTAAATGGTCAAAATTGTGGGGTTTTGCAAGGTAAGTCCCTCATCTTCCATATAATATAACATTTAGCCATACTAAATATTATATAATAAAGTATTAAATCCTTTATATATATATAAATTTCATCATAAAATAACCCCAATAAAATACTTTCTTACATTTTAGTCCCTATTTGACTTTGACTTTGACAATTCAACTATTGATTTTTGACCTAAAAGAATTCGATTGTAACAGTTATACATTTTTTGTACTTTTTTGTTCAGAGCTTCGTATCTTTCAAGATTCAAGTTGTGGCGTCGTTGATGTTTGTCAAATTGAAGGATCAATGTTCAGTCTATGACAAGCAACCTTGGGGTCAATCCCTTCCATATCTTTTTGACCCCAAGCAAAAAAATATCGGGATTTTGTAGGAATTTCACGAGAGATCTTATTGGTTAGGACATTTATGACTATCTTGAGATTTTTTTGGGGGTAGTTATCTTGGTTGACTTGGATCTTTTTTTTTTTTATCGGTAAATATAAATATATAGATAAAAAATGTACAATGTACAAATACACCGGGCATACTCGGGCGAGACAATGTCCATAATCAAATACAAGTACACCGGGCACACCCGGGCGAATCAATGTCCATAAACATAAACAACTGGCATACCCAGGCAAAGACAGTAGAAAGCTAATACAAAAGAAATCAAAGCTCCATGGCCAAGGATTCATAAAGAATCAAGACATCCAGATACAAAGTAAACATGACTTTGTATACGTGTGCTTGATCCTTCTCACAATGGAATTCAAGTCATATGAGAGGTCTTCAAATAATTTCCTATTTCTCGTCAACCAAATATAGTACACTGCGGTAGCAAGAGCAACTCTCTTCGCCTTGCTAAGCCACGAAGTGCCCCGAGCCTCCTTTTTCAACCATTTAAGAGCCATAGCAAGTGTCGTCATTGATCTTGTGATGCCAAGCCATCTCCTAATACTCCCCCATAATGAAGATGTGAAAGAGCACTTGAAGAAAAGATGCTCACAAGTCTCTTCAAAACTTCCACAAAAGATACACTTGCGATCGATGTCCAAGTAGAGCAATTTGTCTTTGGTTAGGAGCTTTGATTGGGCCCCTAACCAAAGCATAAAAGCATGCTTCGGAGTGATGCACGGTTTCCAAACTTCGGCTCCCCAAGGCTTGAAATTTCCCTTAGGCCTAAAGAAATTATAGGCAATTTTCGTATTGAATTTATCTCCAACCAATTTGCCCAGATTTTAGCTTGAAAAACCAAAAAACTGCCTACCGAACAAAGCTGTCTGTCTGCCTAAAAGTCTGCTATAAATCTGCCCATTTCGGCCCCTAACTTGAGGCTGGACTCCCATGGAATTAGAGCAAAAAACATCACTTGGAGTTGAGGAATTATCCAGATTTAATTTCCCATAACAGTTTATCTGCCCAGAACAACAAATCTGCCCGGCTCCACCTCTATGAAGCAGAAAGTCCCGAATTTCTAGCAGTTTTTTGAACAAAGGCAAGTGGTCTTTCCTCTTCTGGACCTCCCAAATGCTATTCCCCTTAAGGTAAACATGGTGAATCCACCTAATCCAAAGGGTCTCCTTATTTGTATGAATGTTCCATAGGGATTTAGCTAAAAGTGCTAAATTCCAACTCTTTAGATCTTTCAATCCAAGACCCCCTTCTTCCTTCGATAGGCAAATATCCTTCCATGCAACAAGTTGCTTTTTAGTTCCCCAAAGAAAGGTCCGACAAAGGCTAACAATTCTAGAAATAATTGTAGCCGGTATGGGAAAAATAGAGAGCCAAAAGCATTCCACTCCTTGAAGCACCGCCCTAATAAGTTCAACCTTGCCGGCATAAGAAAGGGGGAAGCAATTCCAACCACCAATATAACCCGCAAATTTATCCAAGAAAGGAGCGTAAGAGCTCACTTTAAGCTTCTCCGCGGCAAGAGGGATACCCAAATAACGAAAAGGCATAGACCCCTTCGAAAAATCTGAGATTTCCATGATTCTTTGTAGCTCGTACCCATAAATACCAGCCGTGTAGATGCTTGATTTTAGAAAATTAATACTCAAACCCGAAGAGAGACCAAACCTGTGAAGGCAATTCATGATAATTTGAACCGACATAATATCACCCCTAGCAAAAAGCATCAAATCATCGGCAAAAGTCAAGTGTGTCAACTTAATGGCTCCACACTTGGGGTGGTAATTGAAATCACTATCCAAAGTAGCATCCTTCATCATTCGAGAAAAATATTCAAGGCAAAGTACAAATAGGAATGGAGAGAGTGGATCACCTTGCCTAAGACCCTTTCCACCTTTGAAGAAGCCATACATACTCCCATTCAAGGCAACGGAGTATGTTGGAGTGGTAACACACTCCATAATCCATGTAATAAATGTCGATGGAAACTTCAATCCTTCAAGGACACCATGAAGAAAATCCCAACTAATGGAGTCATAGGCTTTCCTCAAGTCAATTTTAAGAATACATCTCGGGGCAACTCTCTTCCTATTATATTGCCTCATAAGTTCTTGAGCAAGATGTATATTCTCCGTCATACTTCTTCCTTCAATAAAGGCGGCTTGAGCTTGGTCTACAATATCTCCCAAAATAGGCCTCAACCTCGATGCAAGGATTTTTGCAATCACCTTATATGTGACATTACAACAAGAAATCGGTCTATAGTCCCCCACACAAGGTGCGTGAGTAGATTTTGGCACCAAAGCAATAACCGCATGGTTTATTTGCTTGAGAATAGATCCCGATGAGAAGAATTCCAAAATAGCATCCACAAAATCCCGTTCAATACACCCCCAAGCATTCTTGAAGAAACATGAAGTGTACCCATCCGGTCCGGGAGATTTATCATCTCCAATCCCAAAAAGAGCCTCCTTTATTTCATCCAAGGAGATGTCCCGAATCAAATCATTCCCTTGTTTCGAAGATACCAAAGGACCATTTGAAAGGATGTTGAATTCAATAGGCCAAACGGCCTCTTTTTTCCCCAGCAAGTCGGTGTAAAATTGCACAAATTCGGTGGCCACTTCCTCTTGTGATGTGGAATAACTCCCGTCACCCTTAAGAATTGAAGCAATGAAATTTCTCTTCTAGTTTCTTTTGACAATGGAGTGAAAGAATTTAGTACATTTGTCACTATCCTTGAGGAAAATACATTTAGTCTTTTGGTAGTAAAAACTACGTTCGGCTTCACATAATGCAACGGTTCTCTTCCTCATATTAGCTACCAAGTTCCGAAAAACAGCATTAGTAGGCTGATTTTGGAGTTGTAATTGGGCAGCAACTAACTCACATTTTGCCTCGGATGCTCTACTAGAAATATGCCCAAAATGCTTGGAGTTAAGAACTTTCAAAGCCCCCTTCAATTTGCTCAACTTCTTGCAAAGAATGAATTGTTTATTCCCTCGGAAGTGAGAATTCCAGCAAACCATAACCAAGTCATTGAAATCCACATGCTTGGTCCACATGTTAAAGAACTTAAAGGGACTTTTTCCTCTTCCCCTACAATCAAGAAATGATACAATGCACGGGGAATGATCGGAGAGACATCCAGAGAGGAGGAAATTTGCTTCCACATCAACCCCCTTTTGTATCCACACATCATTCACCATAGCCCTGTCAATTTTACTCCACCTCGTCCCATCCGTCCATGTGTAAAAACAACCAATAGACCAGACATCCGAGAGACCCACATTGAGGCAACAAGATTCGAGATCTTTGATTTCGTACGGGGTCACATCCGACCCATTGCATCTCTCATCAAACTTTAGCACATTGTTGAAATCTCCCACAATCAACCAAGGTAAAGAAACATTTTCATTAAGCTCCATAACGGTATTCCAAAGAGGCCTTTGGTTTACCATAGTATGAAACCCATATACAAAACTAATAAGAAAATCAAGAGAAGTTACGTTGCATGTAGCTTTGCAATGTATGATTTGTGGATGAACCTCCATCACATCCAAAATGACTTTGGATGGATTCTACAAAATCAATATACGTCCACCTCTATGAGTACCAAAGTTGTTTACATGCATAAAGCCATTGAACTTGTTCCTTAAAATTCTCATCAACTTACGGTCTCCCACCTTCGTTTCCAAAATAGCCATGATATCAATGCTATGGAGCTTTAGGAACTCTCGAATCCCATTTTGTTTGAGGGGTGGATTCATACCCCTAATGTTCCAAGATGCTATCTTCATGATGAAGAAGCAAGGGAGGAACCCCTCTTCTTAGCAACTTTGGAAACCGGTTTACTTTGCTCATCAATCTTGCACTTGAGCGTTTCATTTTATACTGTACTTGAATCTACTGGAGGAAGGTTTAAGGATAAATCTGCCCCATTCTTTGATGCCCCAACATGGGCAGATTTTTTTCCTTCAACAGGCCGCTTTTTCCTAGCAACCACCTTCTCAAATGGGGCCTCAATCTGTCCCGGTTCATCCCCCATCTGGTCGACCACACAGTCTACACTAACATCTCCAGAATTCTGCTCCTTTTGGACCGAATTCTGCCCAGATTTTTGCTCAGAATTCTGCCCATTTTTTCCAAGTAAAACTGTAGGGACATTTTCCTCAGTTTGTTTGTGCATATCCGTACCCATATCATGACTTTTCTGGCCATTTGGTGCTGATTTACCAGCCTGCACGTTTTTCCTTTGGTTTGAAACAGCAATTTTCCCTTTTCCTTTCACCCCTTCATTTTTATTGTTATTGCACCCGGAAGTGGAGTGACCGAACACTTTACATGAACCACAAAACTTTGGTTCATGTTCATAAACAATTTCTTGCTCCCTCATGACACCATTTGGAAGTCTAATCTTGACCTCCCGAATAAGCTCAATGGATGCTCTACTTCCACAAGTGCTCTAGCAAAAGAGAGCCAACCCCTTGTAGCCGTAACCTTGTCCATGGAAATAGGTTTCCCCACCTTAGAAACAATTTTTCCTAAGGCATTCGAGTTCCAAAACTCCAAAGGTAGACCCAGCATGTTAATCCATACCGGCATAGTACTAACATCCTTATCGTTGAAGTCAAAATAACGTGGCATGCTTTTAATCATGAGTGGTCTACCATAGACCAAGTATGGCCCTCCATGCAACACACTAAGTCTTTCGCTATCGGTTTCAAACTTGAAAACTAACCATCCACTAGCATGAACGTAGTATTTGTAGTTAACTTTCCAAGAATCACAAAGTTTGAGTAAAGCCACCTTACCCGGGAACCTCCCGGCGAAGTATCCAACCAATCCAAACCCCCAAGAATTTTCGATATTATCCTCATCACACTCCTCCAAAACAACCTCATCCAATTGATTAAGGAAAGGTTTAAGCATGATTTTTCATCTAATTTTCAGTTATCTTTAAAAAGATTTACCCATGGCGTTTCTTCCCCGATACCTCCATCAACACTCTTTACATTTTCAGCATTGTTGTTCATTACTTTAACCGAATTTGATTCAAAATCAGATTGGTCAGATTCCGTATCCTCCTCACCAAGAGTTAAAGAAACGCTCGGTGAAGGCATATTTGTCACCTTATGCTCCCCCGTTACAACCTTCGATGGGGATGCAACAACAATGTCCTCAACAAGAGGCTGTCGAATAGGTTTAATAATAAGAGGGAGACGTCCACTTTTAGCCTTGTTCTTACCCATGATTCAAAGAAAATAAAAACCATAGTAAGCTGCCCAAGTAATTAATCACAGCCAGAAAATAATCACCCAGCAATAAAAGGTTGACGTCAAAATGGTAGAGGCATAAACCGGCCCACAGAAAGATTCCAGAATTCCAGCAGAAATTAAAGCAAAGAAATCCAGAAGATAGCCAAGGCAGAAAGTATTTACCAAGCAATCAAAATTTGATATCAAAATGAAACTACTAAACCGGCAGAAAAATACTCACCCGGCCAAGAAATGAGTTGACGTCAGAAACAACCAACAAGATACCCGACCAGCAAGAAGGCAACAATGCCAATGGCCCAAGAGTGAACGAAACTGGAGGCCCAACAGAATTAATTAAGGTCCCACAAAACTGTCCAGAAGAGGCCTAATGAAAGAAGAAGAGAAGTCCAACAAATACTTAAAATAACTGGCCCAGCAAGAGGGAGAAGGACCAGCCCAATAAGTAGACCGAATAATCCCAGCAAAAAACGGCCCAACAGAGATAAAAGGCCTAGAGAAATAGACCCAAAGCAACCTTCCAGCCCAAGAAGCAATGCAGAAGAAAACCGTGCAGCCCAGAAGAAATTTAAATACCGGCCCAGAAATCCAGCAATCAACAAAATAATAGAGCCCATTGTCCAGCAAATAAAAGGAACTGGACCAAAGAACAGCCCAAGATCCGACCAGCCCACAATAGGTGAAATGAAAACAGCCAAAATGCCCAGCAAGCAAGTGGAACGGCCCAATGCAAAATCCAGAGACTGTCTAGCAAATAAGAATAAGAAACCCAATGCAGTCCACAACAAAGGAGCTGGAGAAACACGGACCAAACAATCAGTAAACCCGCCCAACAAAACCAACAAACCCGGCCCAAACGAGAGGTCAAACGGGTCAGCCACCAACCCTCTGAAATTGTTGCACCAAAATAGCAAAAAATAGATAAAAAAGAGGCTGCAACAGGGAGTACACTGAACGGGGCAGGAAGTTTGGTGAAGGGTCTGACCAAATTCAAAAATCAATCAAAAGTCACATGCGTGTTGCTTACACAATACATACAACACCATAGCCATGATGAACACCAAGAACACAGTCCACTGAGCTGAAGAAAACAACTCTGCAAGCCCCTAACTGAACGAACAGCAATGAACTCCTTGCAATACCAATGAGTGAACTGAATACCCAGCAAGAAAAAAGGTCCAAAACTGGACAGAAAATCCAACTGGAGAAGGAGAAGATAAGCATGGCCAGCAAGCAGAAAATGCAGCTCAAAACTCAAGCAAAAAGGGTAGTCACAATGAGGATGCCAACTGAGCTAAAAACCAAGAAACAAGTGTCCAGGAAGAAATCGAACAGCACTCCAAAATTGGACAGTAACTATGAAGTGTCCAAACAGAAATAAACCCAGAAAAATACAAACGTGTAAACCCCTCCAGCAACAAGACTTAATAATACACAAAAATTCCAGGTATTCTAGCAAGAAAGATGCACCAACAACCAAGTTGAGCTAGCAAAATAAAACAGAAACTCCAGCAACAGCAAAAATTCGAACAGCAATGCACCAAAGCTGAAACCAAATGAACCCAGCTGGGGTCTTAAGGACCAGAGGTGGCCCCAGTCGACCAGCAAGACCACAAACAAAATAGCACCAGGGAAGAACCAGAAATTAACCAACCAGCAGGGAGTGATGAACCCGAAACTGAATGAAACTTACCTGGCCAAAACAGAACCCGTTTGTGGAGGTTTGTAGAGGATGGAAATGGCAGCTGAAAGAAAACCAATACTCACAAGGAGTAGTCCATAAACAGAATCAAAATGTAATAATTCGATTTTCACCAATGAAGAGTAAAAATCAAACTAAAAACACATGAAAATGAGAAGATAAACTGAATCCAAGACAAGGCACTCAAAGTGGGACTTTCTCTCACTAGAGTTGAGAGCATCTCTCTCTAACGTCAAACAGGAGGGGTTATCCTATGATTGCATCATAGAGTGAGGTGAAGTCAAACACTACAAATTCCACATTGATTTTAGCTCGGTTATGAGTTTTTCTGACCTTAAAAGCAAGTTTGATCTTTCTTTTGGTCTGCTTATGGCTTTGTTCAATCCTCGAACCACATTTGAATATGAGTGAAGGAAAAATATAGTGGGATTTCCATCCATTTAAGTGTATTAGTATACATAATGTTAAAGGTGCTGCCCGTATCCACCAGAGCTTTGGGAATAGAGATGCTAGCTATAGGTAGGGCCACAATCAATACATTTAGATAGGGATGCAGGTCTGCTCCATTTTCGTCAAATGACAAGTGATCCTCTCCAGGTCTTTTACAATGTTTCTTTATGATACTTATCTCAATTAGGTAGGCTATTATGGGTCTCTTCAACAGGGCTTCCTTGGCGTCTACGCAGTATTCCCAGCCTATCCGGAGTGGAAAAATTCAGACAGTAATGATAGAGAAATAGCTGCCTTCAACTCATGAAATATCAATCTGCCTAATATGGTGTTGTAACTGGATGGTAGGTCCACTGCCACAAAGTTAGGAATAGTTCTTCTTCAATAGGAAACGTCTTACAAATCTATGATCAAGGCAATTTGGCACTATGCTTCAACGAGATCATCTGTGATACCTTGTAACCTTCTGCGGTAAGATTGGGGATATCACTCTGGAATTCCCATTTGTTCTAGAGTTTTGGAATATAAGATATTAATTGAGATTCTATTATCCACCAGAGTTTGATGTATTCAAACTTAGAGACGTCATGGTGATTACCAAAGCATTACTTAGATTTTGCAGTGTTCCTTGAAAGTCTTCTTTTGAAAATCTGAACCATGCAGTGTACGATGTTACAGAAGGTTTTGTCTTAGGTTATCTAACTTTATAGTTTTTCCAGATGTGTACATCCCCAGCTTGTCTGCGGCATTTCTTTTTAGAACTTTCCATGTATTTTTTTCTACCTATCAGCATTCTGAACTCAGCCCTATATGGAGGATTTTGAGCACGTGGAGCGGGAAGAACTGGTTGGGATGTCCCCTGCTGATAGGAATGTGGTGGTTGCTTAGAAGGATATTTCGTTGTCTCTAATAGTTTGGCAACGAATTCTCGCAGTTGACCTCGTCGGATTAAGGATTCTACTCATTTTTTCAAATCCCTAATTCGTTTGTATTGTACCTAACCGACCTATGATATCTACAGTATTTGCTCTAATTGATCTTATCGAGTTTTTCTTTTGAAGGGGAGACTTGTGAAAGACCTCTTTATCTCATACTTGCGTAAAACCTCATTTCAAGGTGGTATTTCAAGAGGTTATCCTCTTGAAACCTCTCTGGGTAGGGTTGAGGTCATTTTCTCTCCCTTCGATCTTTCTTTCTTTCTTTCAGGCATAAGACCTTTGTCTGCTTTTTTGTCCTTTATATGAGATGGGTCATGAGAATCCTCCTTTTCGTCCTCATGATATGAGGCTCGTTCCTCAACACTCGTATGTTTTTCAGCTCAGTTTAGGATTCAAGATAAGTCTTTGGTCTATCTTCGTGCAAAAACTACTAGAATCTTGTCCTAGGCCTTTAGTCCAAACAAAACTGCAACAAGGGCGACATATCTAAAATCTTTTCCACCTCCATAGATTTCTTGTTGAACTTATTGAGGTAATCCTTGAGTGATTCGCTTTGTCCCTACTTAATGTTCATTAAGCGTTCTTTGGGCATAGTTTGCCTTGGAACCCATGACCTGGGCTAGAAAGGCAGTAACTAGGTCGATCTAGCTTCTTATATACCTTTGATGTAGTTTCCTAAACCATCTTCAAGCTTTATCCCTTAATGTTAAGGGAAAAGCCATGCACATTATGGCATTGCTGCTACTTACAACTTCATCCATGATGTGTATTTTTCCAAATGGTTGATGGGATCTCATTCTCCTTCATATCCCATGAGTTGTGACATTTTTAGCTTCTCATATAATGGTTAGGCAAGTATATCTTCTATGAAGGGATAATGGCAATTAGATATTCTTCAATGGCACCTTTATGTTTGGCCTCCGTATCGGCAATATGCTTTCTCAAAGCCGCTCATTTCAGGCTCATCCCTTTTTGAGGATTGTTTTTTATTAGGTTGGTTTTGTTCTCATCTAGGTGCTAACAAGCGTTGCGTGTCTAGTCGGTCAAACACACTTTCAGGTTTTTTGGTAGCTCCTTTTTTGGTTGGAAAGGACTCATGACTTCATCAGTTTAACTTTTGGATGATTTTCTTCTTGAGAAGTACAAATTTCTTCTAGTAAGAGGTCGTCTAAGCCGCTCTCTTGTAGACGGTTCCACCTTGGTATCAACCAAAGGAGGAAGGATAGTGTGATTTCATTCCAACCTTTTGACAGCATTTGTTAAATGCTCTATGGCCTATTTCATAGCAATGAGTTGGGGATTATCATTCTCAACTGATTAATTTCTCATATGGAAATTAAGTGGGGTGTTGGTTTAATTGGGTTTATTAAAGGATTGATTTCTGGAGGCCGAACTATGATTTATGGTGATAACATATGTGGAATGTATAGTGCGTTCTTTCTCGAATAATTATATGGGGAATGTGGGTTGTTTGTACAAGAGGACATCTTTCTAGTACTAAACTGTTGATGTCAAAAAATGTAGACTAAGTTCATGATCAGTTTAAAGATAAAATAAAATGTTTATTGTCGAGGATATTGAAGTAAAATATATAATTGGACTGTCATGACAAAGTATTTGAGAAAATATAGTATTGCGGTGGGTGGATCTTAGTTCTCCTCCTTGCAGAGACCATTTTCTCCTATTTATAGTAAGAAGATCATGCTTTTGGTCAACTTAAGTCTTGTAAGCTACAATGCCATGCTGGAAATGTGTCCCACTTGTCCAATGATTTGTCTGCTTTGATTGGTTGCTGAAGTCGACCTCTCCAGGTCATTATTACATCGAAGATGTAGTCGTGCCATTAGGTAATGATGACATGATGTCACATAATCATTTTGGTTAATTACTTAAACGAGAGGAGCTCATGTCAGATTAACGAATTGTCAATCCAGGATTGGTAGGTGAAGAGGTGTACCGACGGTTGTAGGGATTCTGACATTATTATATCTCAGTAGATTATGACGGCCTTAATTTCGAGCTAGTCTCAAGGGTGTTGCTTTCGACCTTTGCGATTTAGAATTAGGAAGACAATCTAATAAATATTTAATTATTCATTATTTAATGAGGTCGGAGCTTGGACTCCAACAAGTATGTGGAGTGGTTTTCTTTCAAATTAAGGTTAAAGATTTAGAAAAGAGGAGTTTTGATTCGTTCTAAGTTCGTTGATTGTAATAATGCTCTTTAGAAGGGTGATGGTGCTTAGTATTTAGGCTTTATTCGAGCCCCCTAGATTAGGATATCATTGAACCGAGCGAACATGTTCTATGTTGGTTCCTAGTGTTAGTTATTGCTTTCTTGTGATTGATTTTCGAGATGTGAGTTGATAGCTAAGTGAGTGGAGAAGTTCAAAATAAATATACTTTTTCATTTATACATTTTTATTGAAAATCAAATTCATATCACTTGATAATTCACAAGTTATCATAATGTAATTATAGCAAAAAAGTGAAATATTCACATAAAGTCATAAAATATCATTTTAAAATCATGATATAACATCAACTCATAACCATGCTATAATCTCACTACATCAAACGTGCTAAAAAATTCACTAAAAATGTACCCCCTGACTGACATATGTAATTCGCCTCTCGGGCTAAGAACTTTAGCCACGGGGCTTTGGCCCCCTCCGTGAATGAAAGTCAATCTCAAAGACCTCTCATAATCAATTTTAGAACACGGCTAAGGTCCCTCTGTGAGCTATATATACACGATCAAGACTAATGTCAGATCAAGACCCTTCGTGTAGGATAGAACACGGCCAAAGCCCCTCTGTGAACTAGAAGAAGTATATAATCATGGGTACTTTTTTGACCGATCTCAATACTGCATGTCTCACATATCAAACAAATCTCAATATCACATGTCTCACATACCAGGTCACAAATATGCCATAAATAATCTTTGATATTCCACATGTATCATAATAAAAGAGATTTCCATAATAACCATATAATTCGAACACATAATTGCATATAATTGCACATACTTTAACAATATATTTAATTTATAAATATTTTAAAAATATTTATATTTTTTCACTCACAGAACTATGTACGCCAAAATCACTCGATTCGTACGCTGTCTCGATATCCGTATCGCTGCCTGAAATATGATATCATTTTTAAATCAACAATTAACTAATTTAAGTAATTTCAATAATTAAATAGGCGATATCCAAACATAATTATTTCACGTTTAGACGACTTCTAAAGTCTCCTTAACTAATAAAACTAATTTTTCTTTTATTTTACTCAATTTCATAGTTTATTATACTTAACCCCTTCAATAAAATTGAATTTAATCTATCAACTTAACAACTATAGAATCAAACATAACATTTCAATAAATAACTTTTACTTACCTTTCAAAATTGAGAAATTCAAGCATTATAGTATAACCCACTTAATTCCTAACATGTTGGTAAGTTTTCCCTTTTTTTCCCTTCTTTTTCTTCCTCTTTTCCTTTTTTCCCCCCTCTTTTTCATCTCTCTTTTTCTCTCTTCTTCTTCTTTGCACCGTTCTCTTTCTTTTTCTTTTTTCTGTTTGTGTGTTAAAGGTTGGATTACATATATATATATATACTACATTGGAAATGAGTTGGTTTGATAGCCGGCTGCCGTTTGGTTTTATCCTTTGTCATTTCATTTTTTTTTTTTAAGTTTGACTTTTCTTTTTTATTTGGTTTAATGTATTACAATGTTTTCGTAGTTTGAGCCTTAATCATTAGAGGACTTAAAGTTGATTTCAGTATCATAGTACGGTAGAACGCTATATAGTTTTACTTATTTTGCAAATTGTGACAATTAGCTATGTCATTCCGTTGATTCGATTTTGGGTTGACAAGATTTGGATGCCACATGGGATAAACTCGATGGATATCTAGGTCGAGATGTTTAAATGCCTCTGCTTAATCTTTACTGAGTATAGATATGATGGTTTATGAAAGCATTTGCAAATGGAGTCGTTACGGATGGAGAATGCTTTTGCCTTAGCAAGTGGATCTTTGTAACGTTTAAATGATTTTTGTCGAAGAGCAAGTGGAGGTAGGATGATGTAGCTATTCTAAGGGCACATTGAGACAAGATATCCTTTTTCTAGCATTATCAAGATCTCATTGTTTTAAGTTTTCACTATCTTGGTCAATTTGATCTGTTTTCTTCTCTATAGAATAAGGTACCAAGAAACATTGTATTTATTGTAAGTGGATTATAGAAAATGGTATGGTTGTCAATGTATGCTTTTCTAACATACAAGGTTACATAACACCAGAAAAATTGAAGAGGTTATGATGTGATTTTACAATTAGTTCTTCATTTTATCGTAGTTCCAAGCCCCCTGCAAAAATCTTCATCCATGAGGAAAATGTCTTTGTACAACCTAGCATAGAAATTCTGCTTCCTTCATGACTTTTGGATTAATCGTTTGTAAGACCCCATCATTTAATAGTTTTGCAGAACTATGCAAGTACTTACTTAATAACAAAGAACAAAGAGAGCATGCCAAAGAGCAGAAGTTACTTCTTTCACTTGGTTATTTGTAAATTGAGATAAATAGCCATATCATTCTATTGATTCAATTTTGGGCTGATAAGAATTGGATGCCAAAACAAGGTGAACATTAAAATTGTGCCATTCAATAAACTTATCTCCACAAATCGAACTTATTTAATTTGTAATAATTGACTTGGACTTAAAAATGTAACAAATCATAGCAATTACTTGGTAATGAACCTCGAAATATAATCCACAAAACTTGCCAACTAAAGCACAAGGAAATACGTGATCGAACTGGGACATAAAAGGTTTGCCTAAAGTAGGTGAACCTTCTTCCTATCCAAGCTGGTTATAGGCTATTAATAAAATAAACACGGACCGATGAATAAAACATGACACTCTGAACACAGTTACAAGTTAGTTAATGAAAGGTCGCCATTTATTGTTTTCCCAAAATGATCGAATTATCTCAAAACTTAGAGGGAAATCTATGAATACCCCTACTTTTGAAGAGAAAGGTATGCAATTCAAAATTACCCCCCCCCCCCCCCCAAAAAAAAAAGACAATTTTCCTCTTGTTCCAAGTTTGTGCATCAAAAGTGGTGATTTTTAGGAGATGAAAATCTTGGCTAGGTGAGAGGATTCGTTGATCTAATTTCTATCGTCAACAAATTGGCACCATTTATAGGAAATTTAAACTAAGTAAACCATGGAATGCTGTTATAAACTAAAGAAACCTAGAGATCTTTGAGATTTGAAAAGATGAACAGGCAAAATGAAAGCATTGGAGGTAGAGGTCGGAGAATGTAGCGACTTTCCAATGGATAATGACGCTAATCCTAGAAGGCAATGACATGAAACTCTAGCGAAAATACATGCCAGCATCTCTCCTACACAGTATCTTCGTTTGTGAAACAAAATTTCTACGACCAAAACCATATAAGAGGTGACAGAGAGCTTTAAGGCACTAACAGTGGAGAATACATCTCTACGATCAAAGGTTGAGAACACGAAGGATATCGCACAGGGTAAATCTGAAGAAAATGAAATGGATGCAACTAATAACACCTTCTGCGATGGTAATAGCAGCCTATAGGTGTAAAGAACATGTGATAATTGTTGACCTCCAAAAATGGCTCCAACAGGCACCCTAGCTTTGTCCCCTCGAAACCTGTGCATGTAACACCCGTCAAGAGGCAAAGGCGGCCGGACGAGAAAAAGGTCCAATGACCGTTTGCACTCCGACGGTCAAGTCAACGGCCGGACGGAGATAGATATATAGAGTGCAATAGTAGAGAGATAGGGGATTTCGCTAGAGTATTTTGAACATACCTAGATTGTGTGAGTTGAATCTATATATATAGAGAAATGGATGTGAAGCGGGCCAAATGGGTTAGTGGGCCTAAATCTGAGCCCAATACGAGGTGAGCAAAATAATATGCGACTCGACAGGCGCTTCGGCTAGACTTCTTAGGGCCTCGGCTGCGCCTCGGTTGGCCTTGTCAGAGCCTCGACTTTGGGACCCAACACTAATGGGCCTGGCTCGGGTCCAATAAAATGACCCAATATGGAGTGATAATTCATAGGCATAACAGTAGCCCCCCAAGTCTGAGTTACATTATTTATATGCAGGTCGGACTTGAAATATAAACTTTGAAGTAGGCGAGGTCTTATAGATTGCCTCAGAAAGATAGGTAGCTCAAATAAGTGAGGGCTTACAAACTGCCTCGAGAATATACATCGATTTCAAATAGGCGAGGACTTACGAATTGCCTCGAGAAATATGAGTTGCTCCAAAAAGTGAGGACTTACGAACCGCCTAAGAAAATATGTGTCAGAATAAGCGAGGGCTTACGAATTGCCTCGAAAGATATACTGCATATATTTTTTGAAAATTTCGACAGCATCTCCCCTGTAATATGGACTAAACCAATCCTGTAATACAATACAATATATCCACAGCATATATACCAAATCAATTTGGGGTCCATTTGCCCCTTCAAATGCTTATAAGGTGTACCGCCTCAGAAAATGTGTGTCAGAATAAGCGAGGGCTTACGAATTGCCTCGAAAGATATACTGCATATATTTTTTTGAAAATTTCGACAGCATCTCCCCTGTAATATGGACTAAACCAATCCTGTAATACAATACAATATATCCACAGCATATATACCAAATCAATTTGGGGTCCATTTGCCCCTTCAAATGCTCATAAGGTGTAACATCTCACATTTTTTCAAGATATGAGCAGAGGGTCTGTCATGCATTATAGTAAATCATGTGCTCGCATAGCTCAGTGTATCCGTAGTGCTATTGGAAGCAGTAATGTGATGTGTATGCTAGCAGTAATATGCAGCCCCCCAAGTATGAGCCGAATATTTATATACAGGTCGGACTTGAAGTACCATTGTGATAAAGTTGATGTAGAGGCGATGCTCTAAATGTAAGTAGCATAGGCGAAAAGGGCGATGCGTTAGATGCAGTAGTAATGCTCTGATTGTAGTAGCAGAGGCAATGCTTAGGACGTAGTAGTAGAGGCGATGCTCTGGATATAATAGCAGAGACGATGCTCTGATAGCAGAGGCGGCAGCAGCAGAGGCGATGCTCTGGACTGAATATAAGTAGCTGTACTGATACTGAAGCATATTGATGTATACCAGCTGTTGACTTTTTAAGATCAGTTGAGTGTATGGTTGCTGCTGTGGTTGTAGATTCAGCTGTCTCTACGGAAGCGCTGACTCAGAGGACTTCGCATGGGAGATGCTAAAGGTTGTGAAGCTGAAGGTTGGGACGCAGCTTCGACTAAGGTGCTAAAGCTTCAATGCCTGCTTGAGGAAGGATCTCATCTGCCACCGATGCGCTGACCCACAGGGGACGACGCATTGGGAGATGGCTAAAGCTTTGTAAAGCTTAGGAGGAAACACAGCCACCGAGGCGATAACCCAGAGGAGATTCCGTGTCAGGTGCGTCTAAGCTTTGTAAAGCTGAGTAAGGAGCTCATCTGCGATCGATACGGGAGATGGCTAAAGCTTTATAAAGTTTAGGAGGGAATGCAGCCACTGAAGCGATGACCCATAGGGGACTCCGCGTAAGGTGCGACTAAACTTTGTAAAGCTGAGTAAGGAGCTCATCTAAGACCGATACGGGAGATGGCTGAAGGCCGGTAAAGCTTTCGCAACGCTACAGCCGAGGCGATGACCCACAGGGGCCTCCGCGTTAGGAGGGTTGAAACTTTGTCAAGCTGTAGACAGCATTTGGTGAGGCGGGAGATAGACGTCCCACGAATAAGTCTCGAACTATCTGAGGCTTAGTGACTTGCCTCGGAATGACGAGGACTTAGAGTCAGGCTCGACAATAGTGAGAAGTGAGGAAGACATCTTGCGGAGCCTTAAATAAACATCTGACGATATGTCGAACTGTCGGAGTCTTATAAGCCGACTTTGAATAGACGAGGACTTAGAGCTAAGCTCGGTGATAGAGAGGCGAGGAAAAGACATCCCGCGAAGCTAGGGAACATACGTTTGGCGGAGTCTTATAAGCTGGCCTCGGATAGACGAGGGCTTAAAGCTAAGCTCGATGATAGTGGGCGCGAGGAAAATACATCTCGCGAAGCCAGGGATGAACACCTGGCGAATTGTGGAACTAACGGAGTCTTATAAGTTGGCCTCGGATAGACGAGGACTTAGAGCTAGGCTCGACGATAGTGATGTGAGGAATAAACATCCCGCAAAGTCAGGGATAAACATCTGGCGAAATGTCGAACGATCGAAGGATGGTAGGCTCTCATTCAAACGAGGCAATAATCGTGTCCAACTGAAGAAATAGTGTTGATTTGCAGTTGATTAAGAAGAAGTCGAAGTATCCCAGGAGGCAAAATGGAGAAGCCGAAGTCCGAAAGAGCCGGAGTTTGAAGATCCGAAGTGCTCACCAAGCCCAAATGCTTTAATATGGTTGGGAAAATTGTGGGCCGAGAGAAAATAAATACTTGAGCCCAATATTTTCATGATAGATGGCAGCTCACATAGGAGGAAGAGAATTCTAAAGATGTGCCGGACTTGAAGAATCAATTTCCCGAATATGACCCCATGTGAAGAAGACCAAATTCGGGCCTAATCAAAGCCCATTACTGGATCTCAATAAGAGTTCTTTAGGCCCTTTTAGCTTTAGTCAACAACTGGGCCAGATTTTGGGAATTAATTTCCAGCCATTTAATTGGACAAACCGGCCCAACAAAGAGATAATAGGTAGCACATGACACAGCCGGAATTTGAAGATAATGTACCTGTAAAAGTCTAATCCTCTGTGCTTTCAAATCAGCCCTCAAAAGATTGAAATGGGCTGCCCAAGAAATTGTCAACTCACTCCATCAGGAAAATTAATGCTCACAGTGGACAAAAAATGGACCAAAGTTGCACAATAAACCGATGGTGGCCGGAGGAAGAAGCAAAATCTGATTGAGCTATTTTGATGAGCATACGGCATGCCTAATGTGTTTTTCATTCACCAAGATGATTACTTGGGACAGTTGCTCACAGGGTCGGCCGCTGTCTCGACAATCTTAATTGGAGACTATAGGTGGCCTCGCCGGTCGCACCTTGAAGCTACAACTCAGTTTAAGAATTTCATCCACCATATTGTATATTCAAAACTCTTAACGAAATGGGTCTTCATGTTGGAATAAGAAAACTCCCAATTGACTTTTGGCAATTTGATGGTTGAGTTTGTGGAATAATTTGTACAGCAACAAAGTGGTGTTTTTTAGAGTATTTGATTATTTGTAATTGTATGTGGTGTGAAGGAGATTTTGTAGTGAAGGTTCCATTATCCTTTGTTATTCTTGGTCACCATAGTACGCTTTTTCCTTCCTTATTCCCTTCTTTTTCCTTGTGGCTGTTTGTACGTTTATTTGTTGTTGGGTTTGCTCCAAATAATGGACGGATAGGGCAAGCAAAAAGAGGAACAAGGTAGAATCTTTTCTGGGAGTAAGACTTTTTGTAGGTTTTTGTTGGATAATGGATATATCCCCATTTCCTTGACCATTTTGATGATGAATTTTTGCAACCAGTAATAGGTAGTAGTTGTTCTTCACGAAATTTTTCAACCCATGTTCACCGGAAATCTTCTTTTTCAAGGAATTTTTTTTTCGAATGGTTCGGCGGCCATTTTTCCTCATCTCTGATTGCTAATTTCTTCCATTTTGAAAGAAGTAAAATTTTTTGGAAAATCCTCTCGGGCTGCTGTCGTTTTCTCTTTTGGTAGAACACTGCCACCCGTAAATATTTCAATTTCCGACGACCTTTAGGTACGTGGTATAACATGGTTAACGTAGCGTTGCCCACAGACGACGCCAATCTGTTGACCTCCAAAAATGGCTCCAACAGGCACCCTAGCTTTGTTCCCTCAAAACCTGCGCATGTAACACTCGTCAAGAGGCAAAGGCGGCCGGACAAGAAAAAGGTCCGGCGACCATTTGCACTCCGACGGTCAAGTCAGCGGCCGGACGGAGATAGATATATAGAGTGCAATAGTAGAGAGATAGGGGATTTGGCTAGAGTATTTTGAACATACCTAGATTGTGTGAATTGAATCCATATATATAGAGAAATGGATGTGAAGCGGGCCAAACGGGTTAGTGGCTCTAAGTCTGAGCCCAATACGAGGTGAGCAAAATAATATGCGCCTCGACAGGCGCTTTGGCTAGACTTCTTAGAGCCTCGGCTGCGCCTCGGTTGGTCTTGTTAGAGCCTCGACTTTGGGACCCAACACTAATGGGCCTAGATCAGGTACAATAAAATGACTCAATATGGAGTGATAATTCATAGACATAACAATAATGCTCCAAAGAGACAAGGCAAGTGGTGGTGAATAAATGGGCCCGCCAAAGAAAGGTTTCTGAAAGAAGTTACCCCACGTTGTAGAAAGTATAGACGCTGCGAAGGTAGGAGAATCAATAGTTTGATCAATGTCTCTTGTAACAGTCCTATATACGAGGAATTTGAGAAATGGCCTACAAGGTCATATAAGTTAGATAATGATGAGTATCTACCATTTTCCAGGGAAATTAGAGAGGAACTAGTTTTGGATAAATTTGCCCGCCCAATTATGTAGATATATGGGGGTGAGGGTGATCCCATGTACCATTAATCTGTGTGTATAATATAAATACAATTGAAAAAAACTAACCCTACACTCAAGTGCCAAGGCTAGTAGCTGACACTGGATGTACCATCCAAATGATAGTATATCAATTCAAAGTTGGTCGCAGTTGAAACAAGCCTTTCCAGGGACATTTCCAGGTAGTAGGATGGAACAAATGCCATCTATAAGACTAAATGACATGAGGCAAGAGAAAGGTGAATACCTTAAGAACTACTTAGCGTGATTCACTATTGAGCTAATCGCTTAAGAAAATATATTTGACGAAAAGGGTCAAGATGATATATATATATATATATATATATAAAGCTCCATTCAAATTGAAGGAATTAGACAAAATGTGCAAAATTTTTGCAAAAATGGAGGAAACCCAATGTTTGGGGATCAAAGTGAAAATATACAATAATTGATTTTGATAACAAAATGATGATGAAGATCACATATGATCAACTGGTTGCAATCAATGTCAGAGGTGTGAAATATATAGACAATGTATTTTTACAAATCAATTTTTTGTCGAAAAAATTATGCTTCAAGTTTTTAGCTTATAACAAATGTTTGAATTGGAAAACTGATATTTCTAGAAGAATTGTATCCCTTTGCATTATCTTTCTAACGCACTTTGAATTGCCTCATTCAAATATTGATGAAAAAGATACGATAAAAAAAGAAATAAATGCTCAGGGCAAAACGTGCAAATCGAACTGACAGGCTAGTTTTCATTCTACATTTCTAAACTATTTTCAAACCCAAATTACATGTGATTTTTACCTAATTTCTAACCAAGGGCTACCATTGTGAAAAAATTCTGTCTAGCCTTTAGTTACCATATCATTAAATTCATCAAGAAAAAGAAGCCAATTTTTGTATTTTAAGAGAGAAGATCAAAACCTAGAAAGAAATGAAGCTAATTACATCAAGAAATTGAAGTTTCAACCTTAAACTTGAAGATCAATATCTTTTGCATTATTTCATGAACCAATTGATATTTTTTTATTATTCTTGTAATTTGTATAAAATCATGTTAGGCTATATCCCTTTTTTGTATTTAATAAAAATAAATCCTATTGTTTATTTATTTAAATTCAAAACTAATAGTTTAGCATTTCTTGCTTTTTTTAAGTTATTTTTCATTTCCATTTCATTATTTAATTACTTCGTCATCAATTATATAATTAGCTGCTTGGTGTAGTGTTGAAAGAGTCCTAATAAGTTTAGAATGCAACAAGTTTAAGACACAAGCAATAAATATTAGGAATAACAATATCGCATGTACAATCTACAGATAATCTAAAATTTTATGTATTCTAATCATTTGAATTCATACTAGGATTAGATTTGGGTCATGATTAGAATAGATTTAACTTATTTTGGAAAAGAATGTTAACTATTATAGCTTTATCGATTTGTCAAGAATGCATGAATGGAACTAAATTATATAATTGAAAATTAAGATTGATAGCAATAGAGGGATTCAAATCCAATACAATTATTCATAATTTGATAAACACTTTCTGCGTATTTTTTAGCATAATTTAGAATAATCACAAATCAAAATCTCTTTTGTTTATATAATTCGAATTTCATTCCAGATTAGTAAACTTGAATTTAAATTTATGCGCTATAGAATTATACTTTCAACTCACTCAAATAACTTGTGGAACAACTTGCCAATGGATACTCCCGTCTGGTGGGATCTCTATAATAAGAATCCAACCTGCCATTACCAACTTGTAAGCTTGTTACAAAACAAAATCCAGATGGAGGATACCATAGAGGATCAAACGAAGATAGAGCAAGGGCAAGCTTTTAAAGAGAGCCTCAGCTTATGTACCTAGACCGTTGAAGCATCAGTACTCTCAAGCCCTTTAGAAATTACAGAGGCAAAATACATGAGATCTCTTTATCACCTTCGCAAGTGAGAGGTGAAATACCTCCGGTCATTGAAATTTGAATGGTAAAATTTTGTAAAATTCATTGTAGCAGGGACCATGACATAGACGAATGCTTAGAAGTAATCGGGATAGCAAAGCTTCAAAGTCAACAAAGCAGATGCACAAAAGTTCTGAAAGCCAAAAGCTTCCATACCCAAGTGGAAATGAGAGGTCACGAAGGTAAGCCAAGGCAGACAGACTCATTGCGAGCACCAGTAGAGAGCCCATACTAGACCTCCTATGAAAGGGATCTATAATATAATTCAAGTTTCCTATATTGGCAAAAAAATAGTGAATGCACAAAGGAATTATACCGAGTTGCTAAAAAGCCCACACTCGAAAACTTTTGGATCCGAGGTAATCCTGAAAACTGTATCTTTTCCAATTATATTTAATAGTCATGATCAGCAGGAAATCATATATCCCAACTATGATGCATTGATAGTAGAGACTACCTAAACCACATTCTGCTAAATAATAGTAGCTCTATAAATATTTTATTTTAGTGTTCGTTTGACCAAATGTAAGTAGATCACCTCTAGATATCCATGGCTAAATCCCTTTATGGCTTTATTGAAGACGGTCTGGTCCCAAAAGGAAAGATTATGCTGGCGATAGATATAGATGAAGAGCTAACTATATTTTAAAGTTATATAAGTTTCCTAACCCTGGATAACAGGTCAGTATACGATGGAATCCTCAGAAGGCCCTGTCTGAAACAATCAAAGAAAGTAACCTCAATCCATCACCTATGCTTAAAATTTGAGGGATAATTAAGTAGCGACATGCAAGTGCTACCTCAGTTCCCTATGGTACCAGTCCCAAGCGGTCCTATAGTTGATACTACCTTGACAATTAAAAGGAACATGCTTCAAAAACCTCTTTTGGGTAAGCAAATATTCGTGATGTTAAGGATAGGTTGAAAACCCTATCTATTAGTACAGATAACTTGGCAAGCGCTAAGGGAAACATGTGTGAAAAAATGGTTAAACTAAAGTTGGACTTGAAACAGGGTTGCAGCAGTTCTATAAACAAAAATGGAAAAGAGAGTTTCTTTTCATCTACAATGACATACTAATTGATAGCAAAGTCAGTTCCACCACTGATTCTCTGAGTAACGATGAGACTTTTTCCACCAACAAAGCTGTAATTAAAGGCGAATCTATCCCACTAATAAAATTCCATTTAAAGGCAAGATGAATCCTGCCAAGTGAAAGTTGGACTGAAATCCATATCCCAGAAAGCAAAACTGTTGGAAAATAAACCAAATTAATGATCACTGATGAATTCAAAATCATTTACTAACTTTATTTTTAGTCAAGTGTCTACAAGTATTCCAACATTTGATCGAGTAATTTAAGAAGTCTTCTTGGATATGTAATAGTCCCATTTTTTCTGATGCAATCCCTTGAATCCTCTAGTATGTATAAATTGGAATGTAATCAACAGTAACTTTTAAGGCAATAAGATTGAGTATTTCTGGTAATATAATTCCCAATTTTTCTTGCCTTCAAACTGGTATCAGGGCATTCGACCATTACAAAAATTATTCTCAGAATAAAATAGTAGTAACATATCCTGGAAAAGAAAATCATGGCAAATCCAAGTAATCTGGTGTCTCTTATTCCTTGTTTCAATGGGAAAGATTATAAATATTGGAGTCACAATATGAAAGTGTTGCTGAAGTCTATGAAGCTCTGGAATATTGTTGATGAAGGTTTTGAAGATCCGGAGACTGAAGATGGAATGACTCAAGCACAAAGAAATGCTTTGAATGAAAAGCGAGAAAAAGACAGTAAAGCCCTTTTCCACATTTACCAGGCAATTGAAAGACCGGTGTTTGAACGAATTGCAAAAGATGAAACTTCAAAGCAAGCTTGGGAAATTTTGCAGACAACACACCTTGGAGAAGAGAAAGTAAAAAAGGTATGCTTACAGTCCTTGAGATTAGAGTTCGAGAAATTTGAAATGAAAGAAGAAGAAAGTATTTCTGATTACTTCACAAGGGTTACTACAATTATAAATCAAATGGCATTCAATGGCGAACGTTTAGAAGATCAGAAAGTTGTTGAAAAAGTTCTTCGAAGTCTACCATCAAGGTTTGATTTCATTGCTGCCACAATTGAGGAATTTAAAGACTTGGAAACACTTTCATTAGATGATTTACTTGCATCGTTAAAATCTCATGAACTGCGAGTAAAGCACAGGAATCCGTCACTCCCTGATCAAGCACTCAAATCTCAAATTTCGGAGGCTCTAATTCTAATACCTTTAGAGGAAGAGGACGATCTGGAGGTCGAGGGAGAGGCCACCATTCTCGCGGAAGAGGAAGAGGATTTCAAAGTGGTGGAGTGTTCAAAGAAGAAGTAAACGATGACCAGACAAGCAATTTTCGAAAAGGTCGAGGTCGAGGATATCATCAAAGAGGTAGAAAAGAATTCCCTGAATGCTATTACTGTCATAAAACTAATCATAAAAGTAGTGATTGTTGGTATAAGGGAAAGGAATATGTTGAATGCTATCATTGCCACAAACTTGACCATAAAAGCAATGAGTGCTGGAACAAGAAAAATGAGGATAAAGCAGAAACTAGTTTCATTCATAAAAATGACTGTCATGAAAAGTACACTTCTAAAACTTTGTTATTAACATGTGAAAAAAATGCAAAATGATGATGTTTGGTATCTAGATAGTGGTGCTACTAAGCATATGACTGGAAACAAAAACTTGTTTTCTAAGCTGGTAGAATCAGAATTAGGGCAAGTCAAAGTTGGTGATGCTAGAGCTTTTGCAATTAAAGGGATTGGAGATATAATGATTGAAACTAAGACGGGAAAGCTTGAAAAGATGTCTGATGTTTGTTATGTTCCTGGTTTGCAAAGCAATCTATTAAGTGCATGCCACCTTTTTAGAAAGGGTCTTGAGATCAATTTACATGATAAATTGTGCATTTTGACCAGAGAAAATCAGATTGTCACAAAGATCCCATTGGCATCAAATAATATGTTTCCTATTTAGCTAACAGTTACTAATGTTGCTTCTCATTTCACTAGCACAAATGGAGAAATTTGGAAACTATGGCATGATAGGTATGGGCATTTAAATTATGGAGCTTTGAAATTGTTATGAGGAAGGAAAATGGCGGATGGTCTTCCTCATATTGAACAACTGAATGAAGTTTGTGAGGCCTGCCAACTTGGAAAGCAACATAGAAGTTCATTTCCACACAAGTCATCTTGGAGAGCCAGACAACCACTACAACTTATCCATTCAGACTTGTGCGGACCAATTCCAGTTTTATCTCTTGGAGGTAGCAGATATTTTATCTCTTTCATTGATATCTTTAGCAAAAATGTTTGGACATATTTTCTTAAAGAAAAATCTGATTGCTTTCATGCTTTCAAAGATTTTAAAGTTGAAGTTGAGAACTTTTCTGGATTTTTTATTAAGACATTAAGAACTGATCGTGGGACTGAGTATCTTTCAAGAGACTTTGAAAAATTGTGCAGAAACCTTGGAATAAGACATGAACTGACTGTACGATATTCGCCACAGTAGAATTGAGTTTTGAAAGAAAAAATCGAACCATTATGGAAATGGGAATATGCATGCTTAAAAGAAAGCAACTACCACGAGAACTTTGGGCAGAGGCAGTTGTTTGTGCAGTATATTTGATCAACAGGTCATCCTCAAAAAGTTTGAGTAACATGACTCCACATGAAGCCGGTATGGTTCTAAACCAGAAGTTTCACACCTAAAGATCTTCGTTAGTCTTGCTTTTGCCCATATACCGGATGCTATAAGGAATAAATTGGATGATAAAGGTCTGAAATGCATTTTTGTTGGATATAGTGAAAGGTCTAAGGGTTATAAATTATACAATCCATTGACGAAGAAAATTGTGATAAGTCAGGATGTAAAGTTCGATGAAAATGCAACCCTTGAAGGTAATGAGAGCAGTTAATCAATAATTTTTCAAGAAGGAGATAATACCTCAAATGAAAACTGTGAAAATTTGTCAAGTTGTGGATCCCTTTCACCTCCAAGTTCTTCTAGAAGAGAAGAATGTGATGAAGAGCCACCAAGAACAAAAATGAGAAGATTGCAAGAAATCTACGAGTCTACAGAACCTACTCATGAAGAAGGTGCCGCTTTGTTTGCATTTTTTGCAGGTGAAGATCCAATTTTATATGAAGCAGCAATCAAAGAAGAAAAATGGAGAAATGCCATGAAGGAAGAAATTGATGCCATTGAAAAGAACAATACGTGGGAGCTCACAAATTTGCCACCAAACAAGAAGCCTGTAGGGGTAAAATAGGTGTTCAGAACTAAACTGAATCCAGACAATTTAGTCAACAAACACAAAGCTCGGCTTGTAGCAAAGGGGTATGTGCAAAGAAAGGGAGAAGACTACAATGAGGTATTCACCCAGGTCTGTAGACTTGACACTATTCGGCTTATAATTTCTCTAGTTGCTGAAAATAACTGGAAGCTCTTGCAAATGGATGTTAAATCTACGTTTTTAAATGGTTTTATCGAAGAATAGATTTATGTTGAACAACCACCTGGTTTTGTGAAAGAGGGAGAAAAGCATAAAGTTTACAAGTTGAAAAAGGCCTTATATGGTTTAAAACAATCACCAAGGGCTTGGTATAGTAGAATCAATGCATTTTTTGAAACAAATGGTTTTCATAGAAGTCCACATGAACATACTCTCTACATCAAAAATGGTTCTGATGGAAGTTTCATTAGTGTAAGTCTTTATGTTGATGATCTTGTCTTCACGAGAAACAATCTGGCTATGTTGGATAATTTTAGAGACTTGATGATGAAAGAGTTTAATATGACTGATTTGGGAAAATTACATCATTTTTTGGGTATTGAAGTACACCAATCTGAAAGTGAAATTCTTATTACTCAAGAGCAGTATGCTAGAGAGATTCTAAAAAGATTTAAGATGGAATTTGCAAATCCTGTTTCAACTCCATGCGTCTTAGGCCAGAAACTCAGAAAGGAAGGAAAAGGAAAGCTTATTAATATCACCATGTTCAGGAGCTTAGTGGGAAATCTTATGTATCTCACAGCCACAAGACCTGATATCATGTTTGCTCTGAGTTTAATAAGTAGGTTCATGGAAGCACCACATTCAGAACATTGGGAAGCTGCTAAAAGAATTTTACGATATGTGAAGGGGACAATTGATTATGACATTTTTTATCAAGTAAATGTTCCAATTACACTCTTTGGATACACTGATAGTGATCTTGCCGGAAGTGTTGATGATAGTAAAAGTACGTCGGGTTATGCCTTTAGCATTGGAAGTGGAGTAATTTGTTGGAGTTCGAAGAAACAATCAATTGTTGCCCTGTCAACAACGGAAGCTGAATATATTGCGACATCTTTTGCTGGCTGCCAAATTGTATGATTACGAGGGATTTTGGAGAATCTAAACGACAAGCAGATGTTCCTACAACTCTTTTGTGTGATAATAATTCAGCAATTTTTGTTACAAAGGAACCAGTTCTATGTGGGAGGACTAAACACATTTGTATGAGGTATCACTTCTTGAGAGAGCTTGTTCAAGATAGAATAATTCAAGTCAAATACTGCAAAACAAAAGATCAAGTAGCAAATGTATTTACAAAACCAATTGGAGGTCAAAACTTTAAAAAACAGCTTGCGAGACTTGGAATGAAAAGCAAATTTGGTTTATGGGAGGCAATGTTGGAAAATAAACCAAATTAATGATCACTGATGAATTCAAAATCATTTACTGAACTTTATTTTTAGTCAAGTGTCTACTAGTATTCCAACATTTGATTGATTAATTTAAGGAGTCTTCTTGGATATGTAATAGTCACATTTATTCTGATGCAATCCCCTGAGTCCTCTAGTATGTATAAAGTGGAATGTAATTTGCAGTAACTTTTAAAGCAATAAGATTGAGTATTTCTAATAATATAATTCCCAATTTTTCTTGCCTTCAAAAACTGTATAGGACGGGCTCCTGTTCACTCTCAGTAAGAAATTTGCATGACAAAAATCCAGTGTAGCTACATAAGAAAAATACTTGTAAATGAAAATTGCGATAGAAGTTATTTTAATAGTGCGTTTCACAACACAACATTGTTTGACATATTTCACGAGTTACAAATAAAATTATTTACATAAAGTTATAGGAAATATGGTTGACGGCCAAAAATAAACAAATAACTTACAAAAATGACAACGTAGTGCAATATTGAATAAATAAACAAAAAAGTAACATTAACTTCAAATTGACAAAAAAAAAAAAAAAAAAAAAAGGGCAAAAAAAAAAAAAAAAAAAAAAAAATTAACTTAAAATTGAAAAAAAAAAAAAAAAAAAAAAAGTGGCACAAGAAAAATGTGCTTCTTCTAACCAACTAACACATGTCCTACCAAACTTAAGTATTGGCTGGCTCAGTTGTAGTAGCTACCTCGCATGGAGAAATAATTTGAGAATCCACATGCTAGAAAGGCTCAATGGAAGGAGAGAAACATTTGAAGTGAGGGATAATAGGAGGAGTTCAAAAGGCTAAATGTCACCGGTGTTCCCTTTACGAACCTCTAAAAAGTTCATATTTTCTTTTCAGGATAAAAACACCTAATAATATCTAAAACCTTTTTTTTTCCATCCTGCGTGGATTCCTCAAAAATGTTTGGCTCTAAAAGCCTTCTTTTCAGCAACTGCAGACTCCATCATTGAGAGTTTCACCTTGCTGCTTTCCAATTCTTTACAAAGCAAAATCAATTCATCCAGTACCTCTTTAAAATCTTTTAATGTAAGAAAATAATCAAGTTTAGCCATTTGAAGTTCCTTCTTCACATTTTTGTAGTTTCGTAGCTTATTCGTTAACACAGGTTCAATTAGCTACCTTAGTGCATTAAATCTTTAGAGAGACTTCTAATATCAGCTAGTAAAGTAAGCTCTGTATTGGCATAATTCTCAACGTTCTTGCACATGTTTTTATACTGTGTTTTCTCCTGGTCAACAACATCTAGCTTCTTTTGGAGTGTGCCACATTTCTTCTTCAAGAACTGAACCTTCTTACCCAAACTGTTGACCTAAGTGTTGCAAAGCTCATACACCGCTTGTTGGTCTTGGTATAATACCATTGCTCACAATAGATGAGAGTCAATCATTTCTCCCTTCTACGTGGGAGTAAGTTTCTCAGCGAATCTTTTCCAGGACTAGTCAGGGACGGACCCATTTAAGGGCCCAATGGGGGCAGTCGCCCCCACTGAAATTTCAAAAACCTTCAAAAAAATGCTAAGACAAACACTGGGCATTTGGTCTGGTGGTATGATACTTGCTTTGGATGTTGGAATTCTTGAGTTTGATTCTTATAATGTCTTTTTTATTATTCTTCTTGTGTTTTGTTTTTGGCTCTCTCTTTTAATATTTTGGGTCAAATCCATCATACCTCAAAAATGATAAAATAAAATTGATATAGTTGTATTCCAATTTATTTTTCTGTTCTTGTAAAATCACAAAAGGTCAGCAAAAAATAAAACAAAAAGAACATTTAAAAAATGTTGTCTTAAAAAAAAAGTGAAAATTTAGGGGCATTCCAAAGTGTTCCCCACCAACCTTGTTCGGACTTGAAACATTCAAAAAATGCTTTCACAATTTATTTTAGCTCATTTTTTGTCTCGCCCCCACTGAGCAATAATATTAGGTCCACCTCTGGGACTGGTTAAATAGGTATAACATAACCAGGGGAGGAGCCCCATGCTTGCACTGAACTTTTGGGCTCCGGTAGGCCCAAAAATTAATTTTTTTTAAAGCCTGGTTCAACCTCCAACCCAGATGGAACCCCAATTGCCAACAACTCATGACCCATTTATTGACCGAAACCCATAATGTTGATTCAATTAACTCGTTTTCATTGAAATCAAAACCAAACCCTTGAATCACGTCTCTCTCCATCTCTCAACTCTCACCCTGCTTCTTTCGAAACTCCGATTTGCAGACCGCAGTCGTCAGCTTCTACTTCCATCCTCCGATAGTCGGCATCTCCTAGATTAGGGGCTCTAATCTTCGACACAGTAAGTGTATCCGGTATCCCCAAAGTCGAAACCCCAATCTTCCCCGACCGCGAGTCCGCAACTGCCATTCTGCCAACTTTAACATCGAACCACACCACCGTCTCCTGCCAGCTTCCGCATGCCAGGCCAACTAAAGAAGAAGAGCTGAAGAAGTTGTAGCCCAGAAGAACGAAGAAGGTGACTTTGATTTCAATTTCAGCCTCCAATTTCAATTTTTTTAGCATAGTGATGATTTTTATTTTTTTATTTTTTATTTTTTGGAGCTAATGGTTTTGTCCAGCTAAGGGATACTGGATATCTCAAACTAGCATGAATCTATAGTTTGAGAAGAAATAACTTTGCAGAAATAGTTGGGATTGAGTGGAATAATACCTGCTAACTTCCATTGCGTTCGACAGGGTACTCGCTTTCGGTTTTGGAGCCGTCACCGGTACTTGCTTTAGATTGGAAATTGTGAACCACTGTGTGAAATTGTAAGTTCAAGTTGCTTAAGATTTAGAAATAGTATAAATTGCATTGTGAAATTGCGAATTGAAAGGTGAATTGATATTGTGAAATTGGATTGATAATGTAAAATTGTGAATTAGATTGTGAAATAGTATAAATTGCATTGTGAAATTGCGATTTGGAAGATGAATTGATATTGTGAAATTGGATTGATAATGTGAAATTGTGAATTGGATTGTGAAATAGTATAAATTGCATTGTGAAATTGCAAATTGGAAGGTGAATTGATATTGTGAAATTGGATTGATAATGTGAAATTGTGAATTGTGAATTAGATTGTGAAATTGTGAATTTATGATTCTTTTATCATTATGAATTATTCTCACTCACTTCCAGTAATAATTGGATATCAAATGTTTAAATCTAGATATCAAATGAATAGATACTTTCAACGAAAAAGGAACATAGATAATGTTGATGAGGGGATATCGAATAATGTGGAATTTGATGTCACAAAACTTTTAACCGATCCTGGTCTAAGGATACCCATTTTTGATTACAATGCTAACATCCGAGATGAAATTTGAAAAGCATATATGTTAAAGGGTACTTGTCAGCCCCAAGATCATGACTTTCAAAAATAACAATTTGGAGTAACAGTTAGACAATTCAATCCTTCGTGGTTTA
This sequence comes from Olea europaea var. sylvestris, assembly GCF_002742605.1. Taxonomy (NCBI): domain Eukaryota; kingdom Viridiplantae; phylum Streptophyta; class Magnoliopsida; order Lamiales; family Oleaceae; genus Olea; species Olea europaea. Next base: position 97,250 of record NW_019230530.1, read on the forward strand.
AAAAGTTCGGTAGTTGGTTGGAGTATAGTGTAGAGAAGGATGCTGTTTATTGTTTATATTGTTATCTTTTTAGAACAGGTTCTGGAAAGCAAGGTAGAGGTAAGTCTTTTGTTGGCGAAGGTTTTACATATTGGAAAGATAAAAAAAGGCTTCATACTCATGTTGGACTTCATGATAGTACACATAATCAAGCTCGCATTAAGTGTGAAGTGTTGATGAATCAAGAGCAACACATTCAATCAGTTTTCTTCAAACAGTCAGAACAAGCAAGAAGTGCATATGTTACACGTCTTAATGCATCCAATGATTGTTTTCGACTTCTTTTGCGACAAGGGCATTGATTTCGAGGTCATGATGAATCTGAGGATTCTCTCAATCTAGGTAACTTCTTAGTGTAATTGTAATTTTTGGCTGCTCATAATGAAGTTATTAATGCCGTCACATTGGAAAATGCTCCTTACAATTGCAATTTGACATCACCTGATGTTCAAAAGAATATAGTAAATGCTCGTGCTATTGAAACGATCAATGTTATTATAAAAGATGTTGGCGACTCACTATTTTATATTCTAATTGATGAATCTCGTGATGTGTCAATGAAGGAGCAAATGTCTATTGTTTTACGTTATGTGGACAATAGTGGCATGCCAATGAATGTTTCATAGGGATTGAACATGTTACAAGTATCACGGCTCTATCACTTAAGGCTGCAATTGATAAGCCATTTTCTAGATATAACTTGAGCATGTCTAGATTGAGAGGACAAGGTTATGATGGAGCAAGAAATATGCAAGGTAAGTTTAATGGTCTGAAAACACTCATTTTGAAGGAGAGTCCATATGCCTTTTACATTCACTGTTTTGCTCATCAACTCCAACTTGTGCTTGTGGCTGTGGTAAAGAAGAACATCCCTATTACTAACTTCTTTCTTGTGGTTGGGGACGTGATAAATACTGTTGGAGCTTCTTCCAAATGTTATGATCTTCTTCGAAAAAAAAATTAGACTTTATTGTTGAGGCATTGGAAAAATGTGAGATTTTAAGTGGACGAAGACTTAATCAAGAAACAACCCTTCAATGCTCTGGTGATACATGATGGAGTTCACATTATAATTCTTTGGTCAGCTTGCTTGCCATGTTCTCTTCTGTTTTAGATGTACTTGCAATGATTGTTGAAGATGAATCTTGTTCTTGGGATCGAACATCTGATGTAACAAATTTATTGGAGTCGATACAAAAATTTGATTTTACATTTAATCTACAGTTGATGAGAAGTGTTTTGGGAATGTCAAATGAACTGTCAAAGGCATTGTAAAGGAAAGATCAAGATATTGTGAATGCAATGCAATTGGTGAGATTGTGCAAACGACGACTCCAAATAATGAGAGACGAAAGGTCGGATTCCTTTTTAGAAGGAGTATGTTTTTTTACCAACATTACATTCATGTACCGAACATGGATGATATGTTTGTACGCCTTGCACTTCGTGGTCGCCCTTAGCGTAATTCTCCAGAAATTACAAATTTACATCATTACCGAGTAGATTTGTTCTATTCTGTCATCGATTTACAACTTCAAGAATTGAATGATCGTTTCTCATAGGTAAATACAGAGTTACTCCTTTGTGTAGCTTGTTTATGTCCACGAGATTCATTTTCTTCTTTAGACAAGAAAATTTTGATTAGACTTGCTAAGCTTTATCCATTAGATTTCTCTATAGTAGATGTCATTGTATTTAACGATCAACTTTTCTCTTAATGTAATCTAACACATCAGCTGCTCCATTAATTTATGTAGATATTGCTTTCCTTAAAACTTTCAACTCAGAAAATAATTTCATACCATCGATATCGAATACTATTTATTACTTAAAATAATTTTCAAGATTAATGCAACGACACTTCATTTTAGCACCGTCAATGGATTTAAGCTTTTCCAAATCAAATAAAAATCCAAAAATATCATCATATTTCTAAAATTGTTCAAATCTATTTTGAAGCGATGATAGAGCTTGATCTACTATATATAAGAAATAATTGATCCTGAAAGATTCTTCAACTGTTTCTATCATCTCTTCACAATAAATTTCATCAAACTGCTTCTTTCTACATATAACTCTTTTTTCACAAAACATCGGTTCAATATCTAATCACTTGCAATCTTTTTAGAATCAATTACGGCTGATTCAAACCTAGTTTCGCTATAGCTTTTGAAAAATGAAATGAGCCCTTTTAAATGGTCTATAGCAACGTCAATATGGATGTCCTCTGTTTGCAAATGTTTCCTTACTCTATTAACATTATTCAACACTACATACCAAATAACCATCCTAAGTAAGAGCTCAAAATTCTCTATTTTATATGTTGTCAAACACTCTGCCTCACTTTTTGTCTTAGGATCATCACCTCATCTTTCTTTCGCAAGTTGACTCTTCCACTCCATGATTACGCCATAGCAACTTGATTTAAGGAATTTCCCTATTTTTTAGTACATGAATCTTTCTTTCTAGTACTCTTGTTCGCGTTTCTTTATAGGTTAAATCATATTGTATATCTAAAGTTTGATGGTTGATCATATGACTAGAATCCTGTAAGTACTTCGATAACAATGATATGTGGACAACATTATGTACTTTCAGAGATACTTTGTCACCTATTTAGAACTCAAGATCTTTTTCTCCTTCCATCAGCATAGCTTTTCCATCTATTCTAATCAGCCTTAATTTTATCTCAAAATTTATCCACAGCCTGTACCGTTCGATTAATGATCTTTGGTCCTAGGATCCTTCTTTCTCCAATCTCATCCCAATAGATAGGTGATCTGTACTTCCTACTACATAGTGCCTCATAAGGTGCCATGCTTATAGTTACTTGAAAACTATTGTTATAGGCAATTTCTACTAAGGGCAAGTGTGTTTCTCAGCTATTGTTAAGATCTAGTATAGATGTTGTTAACATATCTATGAGTATCTGAATCGTTCTTTTGGATTGTCCATCAGTTTGTGGGTGGTATGTAATACTAAATTTCAATTTTGTTCCCATAGCATTTTGTAGATTTTTTTCAAATTTTTGACGTGAATCTCGGGTCTCTATCTGAAATAATAGAAACAAAGATCCCATGTAACATGATTATTTCATTGACATAGACCTGTGCACATTGTTCCATGGTAAATGTCATCTGGGCTGGAAGAAAGTAGGTCAACTTTGTAAGACGATCCACGAGAAAAAGCCCCAAATGGCCACTGAACTTTGCCCAAAGTGCCCAAGGAGGTCACCGAACTTCAAACCGTCCCTAAGTAGTCACTGCACTTAGCCCGAAGTCCCCCAAGACGTCATCGAACTTCAATACGTCCCTAAATGGTCATTGAACTTTGCAAAAAGTTCCTAGGGGGTCACTGAAGTTTGCAAATTATTGAGCTTTGCAAAGATGATGGGGTCCCAATTTGCAAACTTCAGTGACCTCCTAGGAACTTTTTGCAAAATACAGTGATCATTTAGGGACTTTTTGAAGTTCAGTGACCTCCTGGGAGACTTTGGGCAAAGTTCAGTGACTACTTAGGGACGTTTTGAAGTTCGGTGACCTCCAAGGGGACTTCGGGAAAAGTTCAGTGACCATTTGGGGTTTTAACCCGACGATCCACTATTACCTGGATAGATTGTTTCCTCTAGCTGATCTTGAAAATCCTACCACAAAATCCACGGTAATGTGTTCCCATAGCATTTTGGAGACTTTTCAAAAATTTTGACTTGAATCTTGAGTCTTAATCTGAAGTAATAGAAACATGGACCCAATGAAACCTCACAATTTCTTTGACATAGACCTGTGCCTATTGTTCTGTGGTAAATGTCATCTTAACTGGAAGAAATGGGCCAACTTTGTAAGATGATCGTCTATTACCTAGATAGCATTGTTTCATTTAGCCGATCTTGGAAATCCTACCACGAAATCCATGGTAATGTATTTTCCATTTCCACTTCTATATATCCAGTGGTTTAAACAACCCTTAAGGTCTTTGATGTTTTCTTTTACTTGCTGACAGACCATACATTTACTTGCAAAGAGTCAAATACCTCTTTTCATATTTTTCCACCAAAATATATCTCGAGTTTCGATATTTTTTCATATAGCCTAGATGTACTGCATAAGAGGTGGAGTATGTTTCTTCAAGAATTTCTTTCCTTAATCCCTCATCTTTAGGAACATATAATCTGCATTTATACATAAGTACCGCACCATCAACTATTGTAAATCATTTTCGCTTATCTGTCCCAACTTCAGCCATGATTTTACACAAAATGGATCATTCTTTTGGGCTTTTCTAATCTGTTCTCTAAATGTAGGTATTAGAGCTGTAGCATTGGCTAACTTCTATACCGAAGGTGCAACAACCTCTAGCCTCAAATTTTCAAATTCTCTAACTAAATGTTCTTAAGTTGTTAGAACAGTCAACTTTTTAGCTATTTTTCTCTTAAGAGCATCAGCAACTACATTTGCTTTATGGTGCAGTCATAGTCTTTAACCAATTCCAGCAATCTCTTCTATCCCATATTTAACTCCTTTTGAGTAAATAAGTATTAAGATGAATGTATATCTCACATTTACCACCATAGAGATAGTAACACCATTTTTTATAGTGTGAACTACCACTGTGAGTTCTAAGTCATGTGTTGGATAATTCTGTTTATATGGTTTTATCTGTCAAGAGATGTAGACAACAACATTTCCATGTTGCATCAACACACATTCCAAACCTTGTTTAGAAGCATCACTCTATAACAAATTCTTCTAAACCTTCTAGTATTGTCAATACTGGCACTGAAACCAATCTTTGTTTCAATTCTTGAAAACTACTTTTACACTTATCCGACCTTTGGAACTTACTCCTTTTTAGTCAATTGTGCTAGTGGACCAACTATCTTAGAAAATCCTTCAATAAATCTCAGGTAATAGTTGGTCAGACCTAAAGAACTATGAACTTCACCTACAATAGTCGGTCTAGCCCAATTTGTTACAGCTTCAACTTTAGTTGGGTCTACCTCAATTCTTTGTGCAGTAACCATATGACCAAGGAAGTTAATGCGACCTAGCCAAAATTCACATTTTTTGAATTTTGCATACAATTTCTCCTTTCGTAGAGTATTCGATACCACTATTAGCTACTCTTCATGTCGCTACTAATCCTTTGAGTATACTAACATATCGTTGATGATAACTATAACGAATTGATCTAGATATGGATGAAAAACTCGATTTAATAAATCCATAAACATAGCTAGTGCAAATGACATCATCGTGAACTTATAGTGCCTGTATTGTGTTCTAATGGCCATTTTAGGATATCACTATCCTTTATTTGAAGTTGGTGATAACCTAATGTTAAATCTATTTTTCAGAACACCTTTGCACCCTTCAATTGATAAAAAAGATCCTCTATTCCGAGGAGTGAGTATTTATTCCTTACGGTTAAATAATTCTTGGGAGTGAGTATAATCAATACACATCCTAATTGACCAATATTTCTTTTTAACAAACAATACTGGCGCTCTCCACTGGGATACACTAAGTTGGATGAAACCCTAATCCAATATTTCTTCTAGTTATATCTTTAACTCCTATAATATTTCCAGTGCCGTCTTGTAAGGGGCCTTAGATACTAGTACTACCTTGAAGGTGAAGTCAATTGTGAACTCTACTAGTTCATCTGGTAGTATACTAGGTAAATCTTTAGGAAAAAATCCACGAACTCCTTAACCACCAGTACATCTTCCACTTTTTGTTCGGATTGGACTCTACTAGTAATATTCAATAAAAATCTGGCACGTATTCTTTCTCAACATCTTTTCTGCTTTCATAAACTTCACATAAGAAGCCTTTTGAGTGTCGTTGCAGTTCATTACTCGAAGATCCCTTCAAGACTTCTTAACCACTCCTCGATTGCAAAAGGATCATCTTTACCATCAAAGGACGGGAGTTTAAAATGACAAAACAACTCAATAATCGAGCTCATGGTGCTGGCACTTCTTGTTGCATTATGAGGTATTGATTGAGCTTTCTGCGTACTAAAGTCTTGCACTGCCTTCAGTAAATCTCTGAACATAGCAACTTGATCTTGCTGTCGTCGTGTCGTGAAATAATTTATCTTAAGAACTATTCGACCATACTACACTCTTCAAAGAGATCTCTCTATGTTTATCCATGCTTGTCGCGTATACTAAGTCCAAAGTGTTAAGTATTATAGTTTTAGTAATATGAGAATCATATTATTAATCGCACAATCCTATACAAGTTATTAATATGCTTACTAACATACTTTTGAATTAAAATGACGTGCAAGGAAAACTTATGGGATTATGTAATTAATTAGTATGAACGAAAAATTGAAGGATAATATCAATAAATATAAATATTCATCTTCCCATACCTTAAAAATACTGAATAATGGCATATTGATGAGAATTAGACTCCATGGATCTTATTATTATTATTATTATTATTATTATTATTATTATTATTATTATTATATAGAAATTTTGTAAAATAGATTTTTTTTACGTATAAAGTTTCTTAAAAAATGGGGAAAATGGTTTAAAACATTGCTTTTCATTTTATTAATTTAAATAATGTATAACTAAAAAGGCTTCTAGCTGAGAAGGAAGTCACAAATGGACTGCTTAAATTACTTCATGACGAGGATCCCCTAGTCCAACAGCGTATTCATCCTTCATTGTCCAGCATGTTAATTTTTACTTGAAATTTGTAACTAAAGAATGATGAGTATAACAATTTATATTTAATGAGATGCTTGTTACTCTACATTCAAATCAAATATGCTATCATGCACAAATTCTCTTGCCAGCATAAATTGAGAATTATCACACCATGGCAAATGGTAAATCTAGCAAGCGCTACAAAATAACGTGAAGGCTGACTGATGCCCATAAGTACGCCTTAAATATCATGATTTCTCCTGAAAGAGTCATGAATTGGAGTAGTTAAATTCATACATAACAACGTATTTGAAATGATGTGGAAGAAACTACTAATAGCACTGAGTACCTTACCTTTCGAAGATGAATGTGGAGAACAAATTTGCAAAAACGAGATTCTTTATTGGAAATTCAAAGACTTGATAATATAGAGAGAAATATAGAGAGGGGGAGGGGTAGAGAGAGAGAGAGTGGCTACTGAGTAATTTGTGGCAAACATATGAACATGGCGTTGGTATTTATAGGTAAATTTAGGGTAGTTTGATTAGGATGAGGATTGTATCATAACCAAATAGCTATTATCCTAGATTATGTAGATAATGACTAATTAATTAGTTCAATTGTATTGAATATCAAATACATACTATACTCGCATGATGTGTCCAAACATGAAATGTTTTCCTAAATTGATTAACAATTAAATTCTAACTAAACCACAAACTTAAATCCTAATTTAATCGAATAACTGTGTAGTAATAAGCCTAATTAGTTTAAAATAAATATAATATATTTATATCATCAACTCTCAAAACATCCTAGTCAAATTGAATAACTATCAACTTTATTGAATTTGCAATAGTTAATATCATTAATCATGTTTATAGCTATTTTACTTTTCTGAAAACTATATTGACCAAAAAAATCATGAAGGAAAGGAATATTTATACTATTTTCACTTTGATCCCCAACTATTAAGGAAAAATCATATAGATGCAAATTAACCATTGAGCATAACAAATTTACTTGCATAGACTTACTAGACATGACATTACTATTAATTGGCTACTAAGATTGTTATTAGTAAAGATGTGGAATTCGATGAACGAAGTTCGTGAGATAGGAATGTCCCAAAAAATGAAGAATACATTATTTTTCCTTTCCTAGAAGAAGACTCTTGCCAAGAATCAAGTGAAGATGCTACTCCACTACATTCTCCAACTCCTCAATCTCTTTACGATAGTCCCTCCAAAGGACCGAGCCATATTAGAAATCTTATAGATATTTATGAAGAGACTAAGATGGTTGATAATCTATCTTTATTTTGTTTGTTCACCGACACTAAGCTATTGAACTTTGTAGAGACAGTGGAAGATAAGAAATGGATGAATACAACGGATGAGAAGATTCAGGCAATCCAAAAGAACGAGCACGTGGGAGCTCACGATTCTTCTTGAAGGGCAAAAAACAATTGGGGGTCAAATAGGAGTACAAAGTGAAGAAAAATACCCGAAAAGAAGTAGAGAAATACAAGACTAGACTTGTTGCTAAAGGCTATAGCCAAAAGTATGGCATTGATTATGATAAAGTCTTTGCCCTTATTGCTCACCTGGAAACCATTCGGTAAATCATTTTCCTTGGTAGCTCAAAATAAGTGAAAGCTTTATCAAATGGACATAAAGTCCACTTTCTTGAATGGATACCTTGAAGCCATTGGGTCATGCTACTTAGAAACATGAAGATAAAGTCTTGAAGTTGAAAAATACGCTATATGGCTTGAAGCAAGTGCCTAGAGCATGGTATGGCTGGATTGACAAGTATTTTCAAGATAATAGATTTATCAAATGTCCATATAAGAATGCTCTTTATGTAAAAAATGATGCATATGGAGGTGTAATGATTGTGTGTTTTGTATGTTGATGACATGACCTTCATCGATAACAATGAAAAAATGTTTAAATAATTTGAGAAAATAATGGCTCAAGAATTTGAGATGACTGACATACGGCTCATGTCCTACTACTTCAAAACTGAGGTAAAATAAAATGGAGATGGCATTTTTATTTTTCAAGAAGCTTATGCAAAGAAAGTTCTTGAGAAGTTCAAAATGTAAAATTGCAATCCAGTGAGTACCTCCATTAGGTGTCGAACAAAACGTCAAAATATGACGAGAGCACACAACTTGTTGGAAACTTGAGATATTTGACTTGAACAAACAAAGAGTTGGTCTTATTTGCCGTTATATGGAGGCGCCAACTTTAACATACATGGAGATTGCAAAAAGGATACTTCGTTACATTAAAGGTATCCTTGATTATGGCTTAACTTATTCTTCTTCAACAAATTTCAAGCTTCATGGTTAGAGCTATAGCGATTGGGCTGGTGATATTAATGATAAAAAAAAGCATCACTAGATTTCTATTTTTCATGGGTAACAATTCTTTCACTTGGTATTCAAAGAAGCGACCTATTATGACTCTTTCTACTTGTAAAGCTGATTATTTTTCTCTGCATCATGTGTTTGCCATGCCATTTGGCTACGGAAGTTCTTGAAGACACTTCATATATACCAACATGAAGCTACACCAATTTATATTGATAACTAATCAGCTATCGCTTTGGATAAGAATCTCATGTTCCATGATCGAAGCAAACATATAGATACAAGATTTTATTTCATTAGAAAGTGCATTGAGAACAAGAAGCGAAGCTTGCTCCTGTAAAGACCAATGTTCCAGTAGCAGACATTTTTACCAACCCATTGAAGAAAAATGATTTTGCAAGATTGCGTAGAGAGATTGGAGTCACCGAGAGGAAATCAAGTTTAAGAAAGAGTGTTTGAAATTAGAACTTGATTAATTAAACTTGGAGATTAAATTTGATTCATGAATTAGTTTATTCATTTATCCACATGGCTCTTTGTATCCTATTATTTACAGTATGTAGAAGAAGTCATTAATTAATCTCTAGAATTTATACAATGTATTTTGGACTTCTTGTACCTATAAAAGGCCTTGTGCTTGAAACATTTGATATAGCCAAGCCACAGAATACTTATTTCTTGAATTTTTTTTGAGTAAATCAAATTATTGAAAACCACTTTTTTCACAGGTTTCTCTACTCTAACACTTAAGTTATATTCATTGCTATCTATTAAAGTATTAGCCTACTCTCTCTTGGTACTTAATTTTGACTATATTATTTATTAAGAGAGAAGATTTCATTTGTAAACTTTATTTTCTTTTTAATTGTGGGTCGTGTTGAGTTCCCGTAAAGCTCAATGTTGAATTAGGATCGGTGTTCCTTGTTTGAAAGTCACACGAAACATTGTAAAGGATTGGATTGCACCATAAGTCATTCAATATAGCAAAAAGCCTTTCCCCTTGCTGGAGTGCTTGGTAATGAAAAAGGTAGTCATTGTTTTGGATCGAACCTCCACAATTAAATCGTTTACATCATCTGTCTCTTTTGTTTATCGCTTTTATATTGTGCTCATTCCTTGTTCTTATTTGGCTTTATGTTTGTGTGTATTTATGCATATTTCTCTAATTTTTTCATTTGCTATTACATTGATTTAAGACTTGAATTAATTTTTGAAAAAGTCGTGAAAACCAATTCACCCCCTCTTGGTTAGCTATTATTGGGCTTTCATTAGCTTAATGTTGCCGGACTGCCCTAGATTGGGTCTCCAAAGGCTCTTCTTCCACATTCATCTTGTCTTTTCCATAGTAATACTTCATTTGTTTGACCATCGGCTCGAAACGTTGACCATCTTTGTAGATTAACTGCGCCGAGGAAGAATACCTTGTCAATGGAAGAGGGTCCCGACCATCTTGATTTAAGCTTACACAAGAATCACTTCTAGCAGGGCTTATGGAGAAGTACTTGTTGTCCCGACGTAAGCCATCTCCTCCATATCATTTTTTGCACAAGACATTTAGTACCTAAGATCTCTTTGGATTCCACAAAATTGAGAGGCTTCAAAAGATCTTTTTTCTGGATCACACTACCTTCGAGTGGCAACTCTTTAGGTCCCAAGATAAAGTCAACCATTTCCATGCTCCTTGTGTAACTTCTAGTAGTAATAATATCAAATCTTGAAGCATTACAATATACTGCTCTAGAAGGTCATCGAACAATTCTTTTTTATATTTTTTTCTTACCACCAAATGAATTGATTTGACCTTATGATAAGTATCGATGTTTTTACGAAATTTCTTAGTTTGGTATATGGTGAACCCAACTTCTTCATTGACCCAAAGTGTTAGTTGTTCTCCATGTACATCAATCAGCGCTCTACTCATTGCTAAAAATGCTTTTCCAAGAATTCAAGGTATTTCTTAATCTTCCTCCATGTCCAATACCACAAGTCACCTAGTAAGGTGAATGTATCAACCTTAACCAACATATCTTCAATGATTCATCATAGATATGTGAGAGATCTATCAGCAAGCTACAAAGTGACTATCGTTGGCTTTGTCATAAGACCCAATTTCTTGAATACAAAAATAGATATTAAAATTGATGATAGCTCTAACATCACAAAATGCTTTACAAAGAAGAAGACACCTATTGTGTAAGAAATTGTGAAGCTATATGTATCCTGCAATTTCTTAAGTATGGCACTACATTCTTTTGTTAGCTTCAATATCTTGTGCTTATTTAATTTATTCTTCTTTCAAGAATCTAGCATAATTCTACATCTCTACCAATGTATCTGCAAAAAGGATGTTTATATGGATTTTCTTGAAAATTTCTAACAATTTTGCAAATTGTGCATCAAACATTTTCTTTAGGAATTTCTATGGATATGGCAGTGGTGATTTCAAGATTGATCGATTGTTTGGGAAAGAAATTGAATTAGACTTAGGAGTCTTATTTGATTTCCTTACTTAGATTTTCCAATCTTTAACACGGTGCTCTTCTTCTTGATTAGAAACATTAGTAGACTCGTTAAGCTTGCTCTCAACAATCTCTTTACTATTTCTCAGGGTGATAGCATTGCAATGTTGCATTAGGTTTACCTCTGTATCACTAGAAAACTTTCCTCTAGGTTGAGAGCTTATTACAGTAGCTAGTCGACCAATCTGTACCTCAAGAGATTTCATTATGGCCCCTATATTGGTCATATGAGTATTAATGTTGTCTAGTCGTAACTCATCCTTGTTGAATCTTGTCCTAGTCTCTAAAATAAAGGCTTCCAATATATCTTTCACTGATGGCTTCTCCTCAAAAGCTTAATCGTTGAACCCAGGAAGAGGTTGCAGCAACATTATTATTGTTACTACAAAAGAGGTTCTCATATTTCGCAGCCTTGTACTCTAGTAGTTTGATGAGTTATTTCCTCTTTGGTTGAAATTTTGACTGCTTACATATTAGACCTTCTCATTATCTACATTAGTCTTAGTGTGGTGTAGAAGCAACTATAGCTGAATCTGTCTTTCATTGCATTCCCTATTTAGTTAATGCAGCTCTTTGACTAGTAAACAATAACATTTGAGCAGCAAGAGCAGTAATTTGATCTACTCATAAAGACCAGAAATCATTTTTGCACTTAAACACTCACTTGGCCACTGATAACTGTTGATGATTAATTTATCTAATAAGGTCTAAGGATCATTTGCAGCCTTAGACATCAAGGTACCACCAGAAACATCACCAACTATCGTATATGTCTGGCCATTAAACCCGTTGTAAAATATCTCAATCTGTATTCAATTCTAGTAACCATGCTGAGAACATCTTCTAAGTAAATCCTTGAATCTATCCCACTCCTGATAAAATGGTATAAAGTTAAATTGTTTAAATTACCCAATCTCACTCCGCAATTGAACTGATTTGGAATGGGAAAAGAATTTGATAAAGAAATTTTGAGACATCTCCTCTTAAGTGGTAATAGAACCAGATTGCAATAATTGAAGCTAGCCCTTTGCTTTATCCCTCCAAGATAAGGATAACAAACACATTTTGATTTCGTCTTCCGTAATGCCATACGTCTTCATAGTATCACACATCTCCAGAAAAGTGGCAAGATGAGCATTTTGATCTTCTACTGGGGATCCTTCAAACTTATTTTCACCATGCTAATCAATCCAGATGTCAGTTCAAAGTTGTTTGCAACAATAGTTTGGCGAGCAATACCAGAGTAGCTGTTATTGACTACTAGTCCATCATAATCTCGAATAGCTCACTGTTGTTGATTTTCATTTGCTTCCATTGCTTTAATTTTGTTTATTCTTAATGTCCTTAATCTTCGAAAATATTCTTTCAATCTCAGGATCAAAGGATAGTAATTCTAGATTCCTCAATCTTCACATAAATAGCTGAAATACCAATACACAAACAATTAAAAGTAAATATGTCTAAATTAAAATCAAGGCTAATTGGTAATAATATAAGTAAAAATAAAATCAATCAATTGTCAAAAATAGCGGCAAACACTTGTTAGGTGCAAATTATACTGCAAGCTCATGGTGTCAAGTTTTATAATATGACAGCAAAGCTAGAATGTCGATCTCACAAGGATTGATAGTATAATTTACTTTAATGAAAATAGCCCTTACTTTGTATGGATGATTGAATTAATAGGTTTAATATATTTATCTCTATTTATTTCTACTCCATTTCTTGAGTGCCGATGAAAATCATTCATAAATTCCAATTCCAATATCTCTATTCCGAATAAAAAAAATCTAAGAATTATTAAATTCTATGGTTCTACATGGAAATGCTTCAAATGAATTATACTTTCTCTAGAAATCTATAGTATCCTATATTGTGTTATTCTATAATCACTTCTTTGGTTCCCTCTCTCAAATATCGAAACTTAAACATCAAATAGATCAATAATGGCCAATTAATGGAAAACATTGAGAATAAACAACACAAATAAATTTTAAAAGAAAACCTCAAAGAATTCAATATTGGAAATCAAAATATAGTTGCAAGTTTAGATTTTTATCAATCCCCTAGATGAAAGAATTAGTCCATGATAGAAGTTAAAAAAAATTAATAATAATAATAATAATCTCAATTTCCTAATTAAAAACATAGAGCTAAAAGATATAAAAACTATTTTTGGAGTTTGGAGTAATCTTCTTCTTGCCGTTCCTTTCGTTCAATTGCTTGATCTCTTGAATTTGCTACATCAAAATGTGATTGAAAAATGTCCTCAAGAGTTGTGCTTATGCCTTCTTCAAGCACTAGATATGTTGGGATTAAATTGGGCTTTTAATAATTGAATTAACCTTTTATTGTATAGTGCCTAGGTGCTATGGTGGGCGCCTAAGCATCGTAACTCTATTTTGGCTGGCGCCAAGGTGCTCTAGGTATAGCGCCTTGGCGCCGAAAAGTTGTAATTGTTTCAGAAATATGGTGCTTATGTGCTACATTTCTGTAATGTTGTCTTATTTTCAAATTTGTGGAGCCTAGACGATAGCCTTCCTTCATATTTTCTTTATTTTTCTTCAACTTCACCTCTTTCTTTGTATGATTTGCTTGGTGTAAATATCTCCTTTCCTTGGTTTATATCAACACCACCATTTGATTGTTTCAAACCCCCACCAATTCACCTATCCTATAATACAACATGAAAACACACATCACAATACTCTAAAACTCATAGAATCAAATGAAATAACAAGTTTAAATAGTATTATTACGAATGAAACGCATTTTCAAAGACTGATCTATAACCTTGTGTAACTTGATACCCTCATTATACTGCTAGTCATTGACCTTATGAATATCGATATCTGATACCAATTGTTAGATAATATTTAGACCCAAATATGTGGAATCAAAACAATTGACAATAACAAGTACAAGTATTTGTTGGTTCTAGATGATTAAGGTTATTAATCCAATTAAACCCTAATTAAACAATCACATCAAAGCAGTAAAAAATAAATAATAGTAAAAATTGATGATGGAGAAAAACCCTTTGAAGAACTTTTCACAAGGATAAAAAATCTTCGAGTAAGCCTTGTCAAAAGATCATCTAGAAAAGTTAACTTATAATTAATTCAGACACTGTTAAATCTTAGCTGATTTTGACCATCCACCTTATAAATCACTGAATAACCTCTTTGATTGTGCAACTCATACTTTTCAGAATGCAGGACTATTTTTTCTCTCCACTAGATTACTAAGAATGAAATCATTTTCGAGCACCAGAAACACATGAAAACAACACCTAATTTCCTGAAACACGTGAAAGCAACAACATGTAAAAAGCAAGAGAAAACAAGATGTACACATAAGCTAGATAAATAACTCAAATAAAACATGTATAAGACCAACGCATGTACTACTATGGGCATCAAATAACTTAGAATCTTAACATGACATGATCAAATATATAGCTAAACTAGCAATACAAAATAATGACATCAATTCTATATAAAACACGTAACATAATATCAGTAAACAAATATCCAATCTTGCTAGTCAAATTATTAATCAATCAAGTATCAATGAATTCAAAATTTCTCCCCCTAACTCATAAATCCAAAAAATAATAATAATAAATAAATAAATAAATAAAATCAACTACTCCCCTCACTCATACACTAATCAATACTCTGAAATAAATATACTAATCTCTTCCCCCTTTTTTTATCACGAATAACAAGGAAAAACAAATAATATAAACATGAATACTATAGAGAGATATGAGTGAAACAATATGTACATGCAAAAATATGTAAAATTATGCAAAACATGTGATGAGAGAGTAAAAAATATACATATTTTTTCTTTTGAGACACTATTTCTCATGGATTTTTAAATATAACAGCACAAGAAGTTAATTGCTTATTTATACATGTGTATTTCATAAATAGTCAACATTTTCCGCAGCATATTTTAAAGATATATGGATTAAATTATATAAGTTATTCATATGTGAAAAGTGCCACTAAACTCCTGCAAGCAAGTATCAAAATCTTATATCAGTGAGAAAAGACATGCAAAGAATCACTGGTGAATAAATATATTCCTCAAATTATGAATGCAGATTCAGTGCTGCTCAAACCTTCTAAATAAAAAGCTCATAATATTTTTTCAATGTATAAATTTTCTTTCTCCCCTGATTTGGAAGCACACATATAATTTTTTCACTCATTTTTTCATATCTTATGTGCAGACTCATTTTTTAATTAAGCATACATAATGACCCATGTGATGAGCTTTAGGTCAATGACTCCAAAGTCAGATGATTATAAGGCATCGGGTTTTATATATCCAACAGACTTAATTTGCTAGAATAAAAAAGGCTACAAAGAAAAGTATAGGGCGTAGTTCACATAATTCAACTCTTTGAAACTCGATACACTTTTTTCTTTTATAGGGAATATATAACAGCTTAGGTCAGCTAAAAAAGGTCATTCCATATTCAAAATCAACCTGCCATACAAATGGCCACCATCCCAAGTCTCACACACATTATCTAAACCCACTCACAAGAGCTTAATGTGTGTCATGCAGCTAGTACATACAATAACCTATACCAAATATTCCAAACAAGTTCTAAACAAAGTTAATGAAAACTTTATTAACATTCATAAAACTATACGAGTACTTGATTATAAAATAATATGTACAAAAAATTATCAATTGGAAATGTTATGACTTCAAAAATTCATGCACCTAAAAACCTTAACAATAAGGCACAAAAATGCTTTTACCATGAAAAGCAATACCACAATTAATATCAATCTTTGACATGTGACTTCACTCCTTTTGACCTCAATCTTTTTACAAGAAGATGTAATCTTAGTCACTTGAGTCATCAATCAGTCAAGTGACTCACTTGATTAGTCAAAAATATAACATGACCAGTTAGATCTTATTTGTTGTTCCTAATAAAGGGTTTACGACACTTAGGTCTTATATGACTTAACTCACCATAGCTATGACATGTGAGAATAAACCTAGGAGCTATTCTAGGTTTAAATTTTAAACCTTCGGTGAAGGAAACCTATGATGTACAAATAATTTTGGTCCCTAGGCTCCTACACTTCTAGGTTTGTTAGAGGTAGAGCAGAGTTGGTCCTACTCAAGAGTTTGCGATATCTAGGTCTTATGTGTCTCAACTTACCATGATGATGATACGTGGGGATGAATCTAGGAGCAACTTTAGGTTTCAAGTTTTGAACCTTAAGCTGAATTGATAGAGGTACAAACTTGTTTTCGAAGAGGATGTGATTCAGAATTTGTTTTATTAAAACATAAGCCTCCTTTATTCTCGACTGGTTTGTTGAAACCTATAATGGTATCAATCTTTTTAGATCCACTAGAGAAAGGTTGAAGTTCGGAATTTAATTTTTCAAGATCACTCGTAAGAGTCTTAAGATTAACTTCTAAGCAATTTATCTCAACCCTCAATTCATCTAGACCTCTAGTAAACTCCTCAAGTTTGACTATAAGTCTCTCTTTTTCTAATTCAAGTTCATTCAGTTTCTTAAAGATTGATATACTAACCTTATGTAACTTAATACTCTCCTTATACAGCTATAAGCCGCATGATTATCAATATCATCCTTAGATCCTTCGTTGGAATATGATTGACTCATCTAGACAGAAATTAGGTTACAATTTTGCAATTGAGCTCTGATACCACTTGTAAAATTGTTAACACTCTAATACCATTTGTTAGATACTATTTAAGCCTAAATATGCAAAATTAAAACAACCAACAATTAAAAAAAAAAGTAACTTAGTAATCCAATTAAACCCTAATTAAACAATCAAATAAACATTCACATCAAAGCAGTAAAAAATAAATAATATGAGAAATTGATGACGAAGGAAAATCCCTTGAACAACTCTTCACAGGGATAAAAAACCTTCTGGCAAAACCTTGCCAAAAAAATCCACCAACAAAGTTAACTTACAATTAGTTCAGACGCTATTAAAGCATAGCTTACTCTAACGGCTGAACTTATAAATCACCAAAGAACTTCTTTAATTGTGCGACCCATACTTTTCAGAACTTTAGACTACTTTTCTCTCCACTAGATCACCAAAAAAGAACTTGTTCCATAGCACTTGGAACTTCAACTGCCTCTTCTCTACCTTTAGAATTTGAAGGCTTATAGGTGAAGGTAAGGACTTTAGATATTGCGTATTGATCTTATGGGTGAAGGCAAGCTTTCTCTGTGCAACCATCAGTATTTTCATTATATTTTCCTCTCCCGATATAGAATTGAGGTAATTGAAAGTGCATTGAAAAGCTAACTTAAAGAGTTACAAATCTTCTAGAAATTGAATTTCAAATTCGAATGTCTTCTATATGAAAAATACAACTCAACTTGTGACTGAGAATTTGAAGCATGACTTGTGCAACACTTTGACACTCATTTGACTTCTAATTGCTTCCCATTAATCATATGTGATCTTCTTCGACATCTCTGGGCTTTTTGACTCCTTCAAGACCTATATTACCCATCAATTGACTCTTTGACTTTAATTACAACTTCATTACTTAAATTTTGTCTAAAGATTAATCAATTACAAATAGAGATCTAAGTTAGAAAAAACTTATAATAAGACATATATCTAAGTTAGATAAACAACTCAAGCAAAATATGTATAACACCGACGCATGTGTTACTACGAGAATCAAATAACTTAGAATCTAAACTTGATAAGATCATATATATAGCTAAATTAGCAACACTAAATAATGATATTGACACTATACAAAACACAACATAATATCAATAAGCAAAATATTCAATTATACTAGTTAGATTATAAATCAATCAAGTATCAAGGAATTAAAAAAAAAAATACTCCCCTAACTCATATATTAAAATCAATCAATCGAAAACAAGTCAACTACTCTCGCCCACTCATATAGTAATCAACACTTTGAAATAAATGTATTATTCTCCTCCCTTTTGTCGTGAAAACTAAAGGAAAACAAGAAATGTAAACATGAATACCACAGAGAGACATGAGTGAAATAATATTCACATACAAAGATATAAAAGGTTATAAAAAAATGTGATGAGAGAACTAAAGAATTCTTTCGAGACAACTATATTTCGAATTTTGAAATATATCATGAACAGTAAATTGCTTACTTTTACATGTACAATTCATAAACAGTTAACTTTTTCCACATAACTTAATTTAAACCTATATGGAGCAAATTGTACGAGCTATCCATGTGTGGAAAGCATTACTAAACTCCTGCAAGCAAGTCTCAAAACCATACATAATAAAATAATAAAGCAAAAAGAAACTACTATAAACAATGTATGAACGTGTATGTATAAATATATAAATGTCATTAATAATGTAAATGCAAGCACCTAAACATCTGATTAATAGAGCACACAAACACTCTTACCATGAAGAGTAACATGACCAACACATCAATTAATATCATCATTTCGACCAGTAAGGTCACTCCTTTTGCAAATCTTCTTAGAAAAAGATGTAATACTAGCCAATTGAATCATCAATTTAGTCATGTGATTCACTTGATTAGTCAAGAATCTAACATAAGTAGTTTGATCTTGTTTGTTATTCTTAATGAAGGGCTTACGACACTTAGTCTTATGTGACCTAACTCACCACATCTTTATGTAGGAATAAACTTAGGAGCTACTTTAGGTTTTAAATAGGGAAAATTGTAGTTGAGGTACCAAACCTTTCGTTTATCAGCAGACTTGACCCAAACTTTTCATTTGTGCTACCCAAATTACCAAACCTTTCAAAATTTTGCAGTTGAAATTCAAATGGATGGAAATTGTTAATTTGACTATTAGTTGATCAGAGAATTAACATTAACTATAATTTTGACTAATTTTAAAAGGATAAAATGGTAACTTTATATTTTTCAACAAAAAATAATTACAAGATAATAATAATTAAATTATAAAAACACTATTCACCTTCTTCTTCGCCCACCATAGTTTCGGTTAGGAATTGGCAAATAAATTAGCTGAGTTTTTTTTCCCTCACCCATAAAGTTAAACTAACCAATAATTAGTATAAGATTTACTCGATGAGAGCCATGACTGAAAAAGCAGTAGAAGAGAAGAAGCATAATATGGTGGTGACCTGGGTTCATATAAAGAGAAATTGAGTGTAAATACCAGTAATTATTTTGAAGATTATGGTTTTGTGGGGAATTCAATAGCCCCTTCTATCCAAGAACAATGCCTTTGTCACCCAATCTTCTCTTCAAATCCTCATTGACGCATGTGGCCGATCTCTCTCTTCTCTAGTCCCCTTCATCTCTGGTTTGTACACTTTTACCTTTTTTTATGTATCAGAGTTGTGCTGATTCTTGTTCAATTGGTGGGTGCCGATTATGGTGGGTTTTGGTTTTGGGATGGGGGG
>NW_019230530.1:117448-143869 GCF_002742605.1 Olea europaea var. sylvestris
GGAGATGAAGATGAATACTGTTTTTGTTTTTTTGATTTTATTATTAATATATTGTAATTATGTATTTTTGTTGAAAAATGTAAAGTTATCATTTTATCCTTTTAAAATTGGTCAAGATTATGGTCAATGTTAATTCTTTGGTCAACTCATAGTCAAATTAACAGTTTCCATCCATTTGGACTTCAACTGCGAATTTTTGAAAGGTTTGGTATCGTGTGTAGCACAAATGAAAGGTTTGGGTCAAGTCTACTAACAAACGAAAGGTTTGGTACCTCGATTGCAATTTTTCCTTTTAATTATAAACCTAGATGAAGAAAACCTATATTGGACAGATTATTTCGATCCTCGGGCTCCTATACTTTTAGTTTGTTAGTTACAGATACAGAGTTAGTCCCACTCAAGAGTTTACGACTCCTAGGTCTTATGTATCCTAACTTATCATAATGGTGACACATGGGAATGAACCTAGGAGCAACTTTAGGTTTCAAGTTTTGAATCTGAGGCTGAATTGAAACAAGTACAAACTTATTTTCATAAGAGGATGCGGTTTCAAAATTTATTTTATTAAAACCTAAACCTTCTCTATACTCAGCTAGTTTGTTGAGACCTATCATGTTATCAATTTTCTTAAATCAACTAGAGATAGACTGAAGTTGGGTATTTGATTTTCCAAGATCACTTGTAAGAGTCTTAAGTTTACTTCTAAGGACTTTTTTTTCAACCCTCAACTCATCCAAACCTCTGGTAGACTCCTCAAGTTTGACTATAAGTCTTTCTTTTATAATTTAAGTTCATTTAGTTTGTTAAAGACTAATCTATTAATATTATGTAATTTGATACTCTCTTTACACAGTTAGTCATAAGCCTCATGAATATCCATATCATTCTCAAATGCTTCATTAGAATGTGATTGACTCATCTAGACAAAAATTGGGTCACTTATCGCAATTAAGCTCTTATATCACTTGTAAAATTATAAACGCTCTAATACGACTTGTTAGATAATATTTTGACCCAAATGTGTGAAATTAAAACAATCAAAAATAAAATTCAACAAGTCACTATTTATTAGTTATAGATGATTAAGGTTATTAATCCAATTAAATTCTAATTAAACAATCACAAAAACAATCTCATCAAAGCTGTAAAAAATAAATAACACTAGAAATTGATGACGGAGAAAAATCGGTTATAGAACACTTCAGAAGGATTAAAAACCTCCAACAAACCTTGCCAAAAAGATCCACTAGCAAGTTCACTTACAATTGGTTCAAAATTTGCTGAACCAAACCTGACTCTGGCCACTCAACTTGTGAATCACCGAAAAACATCTACATTTGTGCGATCGTACATTCCAGAACTTTGGACTATTTTTCTCTCCACTAGATTATCAAGAACGAACTCGTTTCAAAGCACCTAGAACTTCAGCTGCCAAGGCTTATATTTGAAGGTAAGGTTTTTGGGGTTTGATCTTTAGATCTTGTGTTTTAATCTTTTAATTGAATCAAGAGAATTATGGAATTGTTGTTTGATCTCTGTAAGATGTTCTCTTGAATGTATAATTGCTCAATCAATGGCACAAAGATGGTTTGGTATGAATTATGGCTTCTGTATATATAATAGGAAGTAGTTGAAGTTGTTTGGGATAGTAAAACGGCTTAAAATCGCGATTTAAGGTTTGGGCACATAACAGGGTTGCTGGAGCACCATCACGGCACCTAACCAACGGTCACAATCTGTTTTGGATGCTCAAGCGACCTGAGGACAGCCATCGAGCTCTCTCTGAGCAGCCATCATTATTTTTAATATATCTTTCTTTTCCGATATCGGATTAAAGTGATTCAAAATGCATTGGAAAATTAATTCAAAGTGGCTACAATTCTTTTGAAATCATTTTTCAATTTCAAATATTTTCTATATGAAAAATGCATTACAACTTTTGATTGAGAATTTGGAGCATAACTTGTTTGGCATTTTGACGCTTCTTTAATTTCTAATTGCATCCTATTGATAATATGTGAGCTTCTTGGACAACTTTGAGCTCATTGACTCCTTCAATACCTATACTGTCAACCCATTGACTCTTTGACTTTAATTACGATTCCATTTAATTTTATCTAAAGAATACCCAATTACAAATAGAGATCTAACATATTCACCATTTTTGAGTTGTATAAGGATTCGCAACCCTGAATTCGGCTCAATTGATAGTATCTTCATCTCTCTGAGTTTGTGTTGTATGAGAGAAAGAGAAGAGGGTTGTGATGGAGAATTCAGGAGGAAAGGTTGACATTTAGAGTCACTCCAGAGTTCTTTAGTGTGTGGCCTACGAAGAAAATTTGTAATCTACACGTGCTTAATTTGATAAACTATTGAGATAGTGACAGGGAGAGTTGCAGTACCCACGTGAATTATGCAAGAACCGTAAAGGGATGGACCAAAAGATTGATTAAAATAATGTAATAAAATAATTTGATTTGATTAAGAATTGTATAGGGATGGACCAATTGCTTTGTGTACAAGAACTGGCAAAAATATTTGTTTGTTTGGCATGGAATCAATAGCCCACTTTCTTTTAAGTTTTTTAAAACTATATATTGCTATTTAGTCCCAATTTTATAGAACCTCTACATAGGTCATTTGGTCCATTTATGAAGCATCGTTTTATCTCGACTCCATTTCCAATTTCCCACCAACCTTGACATTCCTTTCATTTGCCTAAGCCAGCCTCGCTCATTCGAGTCGGTCTCTCCTCTCCTTGGACACCTTCTTCTGTAGTCGTAAAAAAAAAAAACTCCCTATATGTAATTATTTAATCTATAAAAGACATCGGTGACCTCAAAAAATGCGCCAATAAAATCCCGACCTCGTCATCTCCATGTAAACATCACCTGCACGATGAACACCCCATTAGAAGGCAAAAATTGTCGGTTGATAAAAGGTCCAATGACCTTTTGCACTCAACGGTCAAGACAACGGTTGGACGAGAGAAGAGAGTGCAAGATAGGGAAAAAGGATTTAGCAAGGGGTAGAATACATACCTCAAGTGTGAAAATGAACTCATATTTATAGAGAAATGAAAATGTAAATGGGCAAGTGGTTAATGATGGGCCGAGCTCCAAGCCCAATATGATTTGCTATTCTTCAATAAATCTAGTCAAATAGACATAAATAATTATCGAGTTGACATATGTGGATTCCCTTCCACTGTGTGCATGCCACATAATTTATAGATATAACAATAGCCCCCGAGCCTGAATCGTATATTTATATGCACATCGAATTTTGAAATATGAATAGTCAAATAGGTGAGGTCATATTTCGAAATATGAATAGTCAAGAAGTGGGGGCTTACAAACTACCTCGAAAACATGCATCAATCCAAAATAGGTGAGAGCTTATGAATTGCCTCGCAAATATATATCAACTATAATTTGTCAAATTTTCAGCAACATCTCCTCTATAATATGGACTAAACCAACCTATAATACAATACAATATATCCATTGCACATCTACAAAATAAATTTGGGGTCCATTTGCCCCTTCAATTGCTCAGGACGATAAAGTGAAATAGTTAAATTTCTCCAAAATATAATGGATAGAGGGTATGTCAGGTATCATAGTAAATCATATGCTTGAACAGGTAGTTCAGTGGTATTGCTAATGTGAAGCAAGTTACACAATGGTTATAATAAAATGATAATGTGGATAGCGTGACATACGTACTGATTGTAATGAAAATTGTGTCATGACGTACTCACAACGATATGGCATTTGTACCTTCTAGCAATAATGTAATGCATATGGTAGTAGAAATAAGTAATGCTGCTAGGATATGGAGTAGCACACATGTTTAAAATTTGTAGTAATGAAAAAGTACGCAAATATTGAGTGATATAAATTTTCTTTAACAAATCTATTACGTATTGTACTCTTAAGCCCATGTTCGATGGCATTTAATTGGCAAAAACAAAGTTTTGAATAATAAATTTTTGGAGAATGTATAATTAAATAGTACGAAAAAGTTTTAGGTTTACGTGTAGAATATTTTATATGAATGTTTAATTGAAAATGAGTGTGAAAAAAAAAAAGTTTTGAAATAAAGGATGTCAAATAGGGGCTAAGTAACATACTTGTCCATTCTTTGTTGTTCTCAAAATAATGGAGAAATTATAGCTGGAATTCCTATGTTTTCTATTCTTCTTTTGTCGCATTTAATAAATTCAATGTGTAGTATAAAAATGTAGGTATATAAACTAGTATGACATGATTGTGGACGTAATAAATTGCTGAACTAATTTTGAGATACATGTGATATAGTTGTGCACTTGACTATGCTTGAAAATAGAGATTGAATGGCCATGATTGATGATGCGTTTCGATTTTCTAAAATGAATACGAGAAATTTTTATAAATATCTTGAATTCTATATAGAATATCTTTCGAACTTTGGAGATGTTGTTGTGTCACTATCATGCTTTAAAATTTTTTATTTTCGTTTTAAACTGATTTCAACCAACTTTCAAAATCTGAGATATTTGATTTCTTCTATAATGGAAAAATCATGAGTAACCTGTGCAATCAATAACATAATTTTTGAATTTTCGACAAGATAAAAACTGGAGCAAGGTTCCACGAGACATAATGTAGATTTTGTAAAGGACATTCTGATATGTTGTTTGTTAAAGAAGCGGAAATCTTAAGGCTTTTTTCATTTGATGATTGGTAGTACAAATAGTTTATGATTGTTTTTTCTTTTTCTTTTCCAACTTAAAACATTAATCAATTTCTTAAAATATAAGGTCATCTGTAATCATACACCAAAATTTGAGGTAAATTTTGCATTATTTTGCACCAAAATTTGAATGAAACTGAAAATCATTTCCAGCTCAATATATCAAAAGTTGCACCAAATAAACAATATTTCATCATTTTCTTTATTTTTTCATTCTTAACAATTTATATATCTCAAAATTTATTTATTTATTTATTACTGCATAAATTACTAAATAAATAATTACGTTTAATTAACGAAAATATTGAATCCATTAATAAATATTAAATATATAATCTAGTTAATACAAATACCACAACTAATAAAATATTGAATCATAATATTAAAAGATTTAATATGTTTTGAATCCTGATATTATGAAATCAAACTATGCTGGCATTTAATTCTCGAAATTTGTATGTTCATCTAACAAATTATCAATTAATGCATTTCAAGTGTAATATGATCCTCTTTATCCTTGATTTATCCATGATGAGTAAGAAAATCTTGAAAGCGATTATTTTCGTCTTAATTTTAAACAATTATATTTGTTACCAATTTAATATTTTTTTAGTACTTTTCTTTTAATTCATTTCTTAATTATTATTATTTAGACAACTAAAATTTATGGCAAATAATAATAACAATAACAACAACAATTTAATTAAGAATTAAAATTTATAGTGTAACAATAAAAAGGTGCAAATACCCTTAACAAAAATGTGGTGCACAATAAAAAAGTAGGGCAAAAAGGACATCATCCATTTTGGTACAAAATAGTACAAGTGAATAATATTGGTGTAACACTGTACACTTCAATACTATTTACTTGCACTATTTTATATTGAATTTATGCAATTATGGTCCTTAGTTGGAAAGTGAGTGCACCAAGTTTTTGGCGTAACATGATGAAATTTGGTGGAATGGAGCATGATTGGAGATGCCCTAAGGCCTTAAAGCCTTTAAATGTGAATGTCTTATTCTTTGGAGCCAAATGCTATGAGATATTTGGTCTTGATATTTTCCTTCTTCAAAATGCTGAGTAGGGATTATGAGAAGAGGGGTGGCGGAGGCAACTATCCCCATCCCTGTCAGTTGAAAATTTATGAGAAGTGCGTGAGGACGGGGCGGGGATTAAAATATTAATTAATTTATTATGCTTAATATTAATTTATTTTTAAATTGAAAATATAAAAATTAACAATTAACTTCTCATATTTTTTTAGAGGAAATTATCAAAATAGTCAACTTTTAGCTTTGCATTTACAAAAATGTCACTTTTTAAAAATCTTTGCAAGATTGTCAATTTTGAACATTTTTGCCCCTCTTAAAAATTCAAATACCCAACACATCCTTGAGTTGATAATATAAAAAATTGTACAAAAAGTAGAGAAAATATGACAATCAATCACCTCACAATTGTACTTCAAAATTCTTACAATATATATATATATATATTCTAATATGTTTCTTTGCAAAATTTCTCATTTCTCTTTTCGTCTTTTTTATGTTTCCTCTCTTGATTCTTTGAAAAATATATGGAGTGAAAGTTCTTGTGTTGGGATCCCGTTTATTACGTCAATACAGAAGGAAGAAAAATATCTTAGGTAAGGTTTTGAATATATGAGTTTTTTTCGATCGATTGAAGGTTTTGTTTCAAATTTTTTATTAATGTTCCTTTTTTTTGTCTTTTTTTTTTAAGATTGCACCATCAATTTTGAGTTTTCTACACCTAGACCATGAGTTAGATTGTTCTCTATTTTGGATTTGGCTTTGTTTGGAGTGTTCATTTACAGGTAATTTGGATTTCTCCATTTTTTTTGGGGTTTATACTTTTTTTGGGCATTTTTATTTTTTCTAAATTTTTTTGAACATTATATATGAATTTTTTGTTATATTTTTCTAAAAAAAGTATTTCATGTTTCGTCAATTTTTTACTTCATATTTTTTTGAATTTGTTTGATTTGTAGAAGCTAATTGTTGTGTTATACTTATCATTTCAACCTATCTTATTTATTATATTTTTCTAGGTTAAGCATAGGTATTGAATCTTCTAAGCGAACTGTTTAATTTGTCACGATAAAAATCTGTATAGTTATAAATTCTCGACACTCGAGAACTTCTCAAAAGATCAATTATGTGACTTGTCTATCGCAATAAACTTTAGTTCCTGACAATTCGTTTCGATTATTCTCGACAGATGAGTCATCTTTCAATATGAACTGTCATTCTTGACAGTTAAAGGCAGTATCTCTCGAATATTATAGTTTGTTTTTTAATTTCTTATATGTGTATTTAGCATTAACATTTGAATAACTCAAAATTTTAAATACACTCGTCTCATTTCATGATATGCAAATTAGAAATATTGAATTCATGTCCATTAGTATTGTAATTGTTGTTTTCAATTAAATGAAGGAGGCATCAACTCGTGCTCGGATAATCATGAGGGTCCATTGCTTAGTGAAAACCAAAAGGTAAACGATATATGCGTTAATTATGAGGAATTCAAAATTCAAAATACTCTCATCTCATTCCGTAATTTGCAAACTAGAAATAATGAACTCATGTTGGTTATTGTTGCAAATGTTGTTTTCAAATAAATGGAGGAGTCATAGAGCTCGAAGTGTTATACCTGGACAACGAGAAAGTTCCCTCAACTTATAGCGTGGCAGAGGAGGCCACCATACCCATCAAAAATAACGATGTTGTTAACACAAAGAGGCAATAATCGACACACATTCGATTTCATGTAGCATCTAGTACGACTCCATACACCAAGGAGAGGAAAAAAAGAGTAAAGAAATAGTGTGACGAAATTTGTCAATACTACACAAGAATTGATTTGTGTACTAAATGACTCCATATTGCTCCCCTCCAAGAATGTGGGTATAAACATGATTTGGTGGTTGCATCCACATGTGGTTACACATTTTATCATTTCTCATACTTGTTGAATTGTTCAAATAGGACGAGAAAAATTGTTGAGTTATGTATTGTAGTTTTGTCAAGGATAAATATAGTAACGTCTTTACCAAATGTTCTGCACCAGTTTATCCCTTATGTATTTTATTTGTAATTACATTTTCTTCTCGCAACCAACTGTCAAGAATGACAGAAACTTTCTGTCGGGATCGATGGTTTAACTGTTAAGATGTTATGCAATGTCTGCAAATGATAATAAAATGCTAATAATAATGTATGTTGAGAACGTGTTCGGGAACATGTCCCTTATACATTTTTTTTAGTCAAATTTTTTACTTTGCTACCATGTGTCAATAATGATAGAATCCTTCTATTTGATGGTATGCAATTTTTGTCAGTGTAATTATTTTGCTTGTAAACTTAAACACGACTAATGTCTGTAAACAATAATAAAATGAAAATAATAATATAATTTCATAATGTACAACGCTATCAAGGGGAACATTCAGAATACAACTTCAACTATTTTTAGACATCAAGCCTATTTACATGAGTTTTGTTAGAATGGGATTGGAACACATGATTCGATTATGGTGAACTCTACCATAACGAGAACTAAAATGAAAGTAGTTTTGTCTACTTTCCACTTTCATTCGTCATCCACATAAACAAATTTTTCTCATGCGACACGATAAATCTCAAATGATTACTAATACCTGAAAGGTTGAGATTACAACGGTAAGAACTCTGCACAATCAATATGTCAACATTTAATAGCATGAAAGTGACACTTTTGAATATTTAAATCCATTCAATAACAAAAAGTAAAATGAATGGTTGAATCTCAATAGTTAAATTATTTATCCCAATAGTTTCCAAATGTCAAATTCGACAGTTGAGATGTCTAATATGACGATTTCGAAATGTCGAATGCGATAGTTAAATTGTCGAAATTGTTCGGAAGCTTGAAAACATATATTTGGTACATTGGAAGAAATTATTCAAAACATTAATAGTGATAATTAATTCTCAATTCCAACATCACAACATCTTCCCAAAAATAAATAAGGAACAACTCAATACTTCATTAATTATAGAATCCTTCACATTTTCTAAATTATGTTGATATCTTTTCCGTTAAAAAATATATCAAGATTTAAACAAATCAATGAATAAGAGTTTCAAAAATTTCAAATCAATATGACTATATTCTATTTAACATTTAAAATAGTAAGTTATAAGATGAAAATATAAATAATTTCTAATAGATAACCTCTAAAAAATGGATGATGAATCTAATAGCAATGTCTTCTTGATGATGAAATGAAGAAGATAAATAAAAAGTTAGAGTTTGTGAATGGTAAGAAGTAACCTTTTTTTTTTTTTTCAAATTCTTTCCTTTTTGACCAAAACTCATACTATCCAATATAATAATTATATCTCTAATATTTATAATATACAAAACAAATCATTACATCACAACATTAATGACTTTCAAATCAAGCATTAAATGCTCCTAAAAAGGTGTCATTAGGAGTAATATAGACCTGTCACACCAAAAAAGTAACATTTTTGACAAATTTTTGTGCAAATGAAATTTTTTTGTGCATTTTCAAATTTAGTGACATTTATGAAAAATCCTCCTCTTTTTTAACATGCATAATATTGAATGGTTAGAACGGTGTCATCAAAATATGTACTTTTATCACATTATTGGTTCAAATTTTATAATTTCAAGAAAAATCGTTGAATTCGTTATTACAGAGTGCATTTAAGTATTGTTTTTCCACTTATTTACCCTGTGAATTGGTAGATTTTGAGACAATAAATGAAGATAAGACACAGGATTTGAGATAAATGACAAATCTTTTTCACTAAAGCTTCTTGTACGACATGATGTGCAGCCATCTCACAATGCGAGGGGCTCACATGAATTTAATAATTTTGGACTCCCCTCATTGTGAGA
Organism: Olea europaea var. sylvestris; assembly: GCF_002742605.1. Lineage (NCBI taxonomy): Eukaryota > Viridiplantae > Streptophyta > Magnoliopsida > Lamiales > Oleaceae > Olea > Olea europaea. The sequence continues at coordinate 127,116 of NW_019230530.1, forward strand.
GGGGTGTAAGGATGTACACCAAGCACTATTGAATCTTTTTCTACTCGAACCACTTTATTTTTAATGTTTTGTTATTTTTATAATCTCTTTATTATAGATTGTTTTAGGTGATTTTGGAATCTTATAGGGATTGAGGGATCATGAGCACAATCTTGACTAACATTGAGAATTCTATCTTCTGCTCATGTTTATAAACATGTAAGTCACATTTTATTCACACATATCGAAGAACTCATGGTATTGCGCACTTGTCAATTGCTCGATTATATCTAATTATAATTTAAATTACTTATAAGCATTTCTCAAAAATAAGAAAAAAAAATGAATCTAGGTTTTATAGTGCCACAACAGTGTGGAGAGATGGCCTTTCAAAAAGATTAAAAATCCATATATTGTGAGAATTTTCTCAAATTTTGATGATAACTGATGCGGGCAATAAGTATGAGAAATAAGAAACTAAAATCCGTTCTTGTTGATATATGTAGAACATCGAGATGGATTGAAAAATTTGGGAGAAACTCCACAATTTTATCAATTCATGAAAATGCAACCTTAAAAAAGTAGCACTTAAACAATTTTAAATAATTGAAAATCATAGAGAAAACCTTACGACATTAGAAAGCCAAAAGTTCATTTTGACCAGATAAAACTAGAAATTAAAAACAAAAAAATGGCCCAACACGTACTATGTTATTCTCCTCGTGGTGGGCTCTTTAGCCTAAAATTGCTCAATAATAAGTACTTTATTATTCTCCTCGGGTTAATAAATATTTGTTCTCAAATCTTTTACTTTATTTTCATCCAGTGCCATTAGTGATAGTACGGTACTTATCGAGAGTTGGGGTTTCATCTTATAAGGTAAAATCTTATTCATAAAAGGAGTAGTTTAAACTTTAAATCCTTATAAGTTTATCTAAATTTTCTTCTTTATTTTATATGAATTTTATTTTTTAACATGTTCTCGTAAGATAATGAGTTATTTAAACAAACAAATCTTAAAATTAGCGAGCTCATTTTTTGAGTCTTAATCAAATCATATTGCTCATTTGATTTTGGTATTATATTAAAAGTTGAAATTTCATCTTAAAAGGATAATCTTATTAAAAGAAGTAGTTCAAACCCTTAAAAATTGATTAATATTTTCATTTTTATTTGACGTAAAATTTATACACACTTCCCTAGAAAAAAAATATTAGAGAACTCATAACAACAATTGATGACATTTTTCAAACGTATCTCCATCATTGTCAACATCATTCAAAGAAACCCGTGGAAGCCTAATGAAGTAAAACAAAACTCTTACATTGTTGAGTTTTCGTTATACTTGGCAAGACATTCCACCCATTCTTCGACGGTTTTGTTTCAATGTCCTATGTCACGCAATGTTTGAAAACTTGATTCGGTAATCTTGAAATAGAAAAATGTTCAAAGATCAAAAGGTTAAATTGGGGGGGGTGTGTGTGTATATATATATATTTGAATCGGCTAAATCGAGAACGGGTTACGGGTTTCCCAAAGATCGGCCAATTTAACGGATCTTGGGACGGGTTTTTAATTAGAGGTTTTATAAGTCATATCCAATCGATTTTGATCTCCATTCCTAATTTATCCAGTTCAACGGGCTAGACCAGTCTGGGTTTTAAAATATTGGTGTAAAGAACTTAGGGCTTGTTTGATGGGCATATTTTCCATGGAAAATGGTAGTGTTTGATAGCAAATATTCTCCATGCAAATTGATTTTAATCTTGTCTCAAACACGTGTGCCAATTCCATGATATCAATTCTCGCCATTTTGGTGAGAATTGGTTTTCCAGCCCCCTTTTTTTTTTTGGCAATTGGAACAAATCCTATCCCCAATTGTAACAAATTTTGTCCATTTAATTGATAAATTTCATGAAAGACAAAGCCAAATGAACACTAAAAGATAGAAAATTTCAAAATTTTTTAGGTGAAAAATTATACCAATTAAATACATTAAATTGACAATTCTCAGTAAAACAAGTTTTAGACAATTTAATTGCATGGAATACATTTTTTTCCACCCAAATTCGATCATTGCAATCAAACGAACTTTTACATATACACCATTCAATCTTATCTCTCATATTGCCTTTTCTAACATAGATGCTTACAACAATTCATTGTGTATGAATCACTGTTACAACCACAAAAAGATATGGAATTAGGGTTGGACATGGTCCGAACCGAACCCGAAATTTTTGAGTATTTAGTAAGTGGAGCCGTCGGGTCCAAATTTAATTATGAAATCGTTTGGGTTCAGTTCTATTCGGTTCAATTTGGTTTGGTTGGGTTCCATTCGCTTCCAAGTTCCATATTATAATTAAATATTTTCATATTTACAAAACTATATTAATTCAACTAATGATATGTTCAATTTTAGTTTTTACAAAATAACGTAGTCCAATCTTATGTGTCATTTACGTCTCTCTTTATTGAGTTATTCTAGATTTGATTGTTAAAATCACAGGAAGAAGAAGATAGCGAGCTCACAATAATTAAGAGAAGTGTTGTTGAGTTTCAATTCAATTTCTCAGAATGGTAGAAACGGCACTAGGTAGAGTAAAATATTTGGATAAAACTTAGGTCAGTTTGATTAAATTGGCTTTAAACTGAAAATTATAATTAGGAAAAATTATATTTTTGGGTTTGAGCTAAATTAATTAGTTAGCAAATTTATTTACAAATATAAAATAATTTGGTTTATTTAAAATAAATTAATTAAAAAAAAGGGAGATTTGATTCTTGATCTAGAACCAGGAACTGAACCAAACCCGTCGGTTTTTAATTCAAATATCCGTTCAAGTATTTAATTCAAGGAGAATCACTCGGTTCGATTCGATCAATTCGATTCGGGAGTTTTTTTCCAGCCGTATATGGGATATAGGCAGGCAATTAAAATGGGAAATGAGTGGGATCAGAGAATGTGATGGGGATGTAAGTTAGTGACAAAAGGGAAAACGGTCCATAAATTGGACATGTCGAGATAGAGAGTTTTGAAGAAGAACCAAACTATTGATTCTTTAATAGAATAAAGAGTTCTATCACAATTCAATTGTTGAACCATACTAATCTACCAATTGAGCTATACATTGTTACAAGATATTTACAGAATGGGGTTTGCTAATATTCGAGCTAATCTCAACAATTTGAGATTGTCTTAGCATTTCTAACCCCAAAAAAAAAAAAAAAAAAAAAAAAAAAAAAAAGAAAAAAAAAAAAAAAGGGTGGAAAATCAAAAACCACCTATCCCCTAGAAAAATAAAAGGTGGAAAATCATTAGAGTAACCATAATTAAGCTAATGTCATCTTTGAGTAACTAGTACTAAGAAATGGTGCGAGGCCCTTCGTGCTAGTCTCAAGAGCTCTTATAATATATCCAATGCAACAGTGGATCGCGTAAAAATTTGTGTCATATAACTAAACACAAGGTTTAAAAGAAGGGGGAAAAAAAACTAATTTATACTGTAAGCTAACAGAGATTTTGTCAACTTGACGTGACATAGAAAATTAGCAAGCTCTACTAGAATTAAGAGTATGTTTGGTTTGGTTTGAATTAAAATCTGATTTTTTATTCGATTAAAGTCAAACAATCAATATTAAACACGTCTTTCGTGAGTTTAACAACTTTTCAACCACAGTCAAAATTTTTTATCGTAATCTACTAAAAAATCTAATTTTAATTCCACCAAAACATAACATAATTATTATTTCATTTCAGATTTAGACGTGATTAATTTTGTTTATATTAAGAAAATAAAAAATATCCAGATAGTTATCCATAGAATGCATTTGAGACTAATTTTAGACTTCAATGTCTGTTTATTAGACATTAATGCCGCATAAATATGAAGTTCTGTATTGGAGATGTTCTTAGGAACAATAAATTGTAGTCCAATAACTAGAGATTTCTGAACTTTAATAGTCACGTCCATTAGAGCCAACTTGAATGAGCCTAAAGGAGTGGGACTGGGGGTTAATTCCCGAACTTGATTATAGTGATGTAGAATGGCTTGTTTTAGAAACATGAGCTATAGTTTTGGGCAAAGTGGTGATAAAATTGTACATCGCTTGTCATTCTCTTGACTTAATTCGAAACTAGCAAGACTTCAATGCTATCAGATTGCATGTTGAATATGCCTAGTACGATACCTTACTTTAAACAGAAGCGATCTAAGGCCCATGATAGACATCGGCATGGCAATGGGGCGAGGCGAACACGCATTTTCCCACCCCGTTCAAGTACCCAGTTAAATTTTTGTTTTTAATAGTTTTTGATAATTTATTTTATTGCCCCCATTCATTCAAATGAGACAATAATATAGTTATTAAAAATTTTAATTAATTTATTTATTTTTAAAAGTTAAATTATTCGAGTATATTTGGTAAACTAAGATTTTTATTATTTATCATATTTCTTAAATAATCTTAGTTGCCAACCTTTACTAGAATTAATAAAATTTCGTGGAGTTTTTCTATTTGGGTCTGTTTGACCATTATTTTCTAATAATGCATTTTAGAATAATAGATTAATGGAAAATGTGTGGTTAAAAAATAAGAATTTATTTATTTATGTGTAATATTATATTATAAAGAATGTGTGGTTGAAAAGAAGGGAGGAAAAATGAATTTTAAAAAGAATGGAAATCAAATAAAGGCTTAAAGTATTGAATTCTTAATAATAATAATAATAATAATAATAATAATAATAATAATAATAATAATAAAAGGGTGGCACAGGGCGGGCGCAAGGACCCCATTACCGCACCCCGTCTCGAGGCAAAATTTTCCTTCTTGTACCCGCCGATTACCCTATTAAGCGTAAGGTCAGACTTTGCGGGTATCAGATTTGATGAGTATTTTTGCCATCTCTAGATGGACACGAGTTGTAATGCTCACCATGGACGTAAGTTATAATACTCAAGTCATGGGTTAATGCCTACCATGAACATTCGATCAAAGCTGATACTAACCATTCAAACTTTTAATTTCAATAGTTGACTTTAACGGATAGGAACGGCTAAGAGTAACAAATTATTAACAATTACACATGAATTCGTTCACAATAAAATTTCGAATTAACGGAAGGATTTGTAAAATAACATTTGACATTTTAATATCTAATAGTACAGCTTCACAGATGCATTAGAATTTTAGGAATAAATAAAGAAAAAATGACACTTAACCAACCCTTCAACCCACCCCCACATCCAGAACTACACTTATCAATGTTATGAAAATAATATTTGAATGTGCTATATATACATAATGGTTTACAATACACATAATATGGTGATATATGATTGGATGAGAAATCTAAACTTAGCAAGATTTCACATCATCTTCAACAGAAAACGCAATTAATACAACCGCTAAAATCCTACCATATATTCATTTGCAATCCAAGGTGTACAAGAATTAAACTAGATGATGGGATGCATATGTTTACAGTTAATGGTGTATACTGTTGTCACAGGAAAGAGTGTCAAACTTATTGTCAACCATGATTTACATGGAGTATGATAGGTGAGTGCAAACTTTTCCAGTAAGGATCTTACTGCATATAAATTAAGATTTACATAAGAGATTACATATAAACTCATTGATTAGGTAATTCAAATCAATGATAAATATTAATTGTTTTGGAATAATCCTTCTACATAATTCAATCTAGATATACATTTAAACAACATTATCTCGATTAAAAATTATCTGAATTCTGAACTCCTTTGTATACTGGAGAAATGCGACAAAAATAGGGATAGGGACAGGGACAGGGACAGGGTTTAAATGTAGGCAAACACGTGTCATTCACTGATTGAATAGTTAGAAAAATAATAAAAAATAAAAAGCTACTGAACAGTAGCTGTTTCTAAAAAGTAAAATCTGTATGCTATCCTGTTAGGATAGCTTTACTGTGTATACTCTCTTGATTCAACTGCCGAAAATACAGAAGGAATTGGAAAACACTGTTTTTAAATATGATCAACTAGGAGAAAACAACTCGACTTGTTCGAGTTGAAAATGGGCGGCGCCGCTGCCGGGATTCCTCTAAAACGCTACTAGTCTCACACCGGCCACTGCTCCCGCGCTGCCTCATCGATGCCAACACTTTCTTAGTAGAAATTTCTATCTCTTTCATTTCATCTATATATATTTGCCTACTTCTGCATTCCACACTGCAAAAACCCTGATCACCCCTATACATGTACACCTCTTTATCAAGACTCAAGTGCTTGTTACAAAGGAAACACAATTTCAGAAAGCAAGAATGGATCGAGGGAGGTTGCGTCTGATTCAGATAAAAACTGGGGTTTATCAGTTTCGAAGCAGTGTTGAATACAACGTTGGATTCACCATTTTTGAGCTGTATAAGGATTCTCAACCCTGAATTAGGCTCAATTGATAACATTTTCAACTCTTTATGAGTTTGTGTTTTCTGAGAGAGAGAAGATGGTTTTGATGGAGGATTCAGGAGAATTGGTGGATATTTAAAAAGTCACTCCAGAGGACTGTAGTGTGTGACCCACAAAGAAAATTTGTATTCTGCACGTGGTATATTTGATAAAGGTGTTGAAATTGGGACAGGGAGTGTTACAGTAGCCACGTGAATTATACTACCTGTTCTATATTATGTACTAAGTTTGATTAAATTAATGTAATAAAATAATTTGATTCGATTAAGAGTTGTAAATGGATGGACCACATGATTTGCTTTGTGTACAAGAACTGGCAAAAATATTTGTTTGTTTGGTATGGAATCAATTATCGCCCACTTTCTGTTAAGTTTTTTCAAAATGATATTATGCCATTTAGTCTCAATCTTACATTATCATCACATATGTCATTGGAAAAAGATACATGTACACATCCATGGGCCCTGGACTTCAAGCACGGCTCTATGCCATTTGGTCCATTTTTGAAGCATAGTTTTGTCTCGACTCTATTCCCAATTCCCCACCAACCCCAACATTCTTGTCATTTGCCCATGCTAGCCTTGCTCGTTCGAGTTTGGCTCCTCTCTCCTTTCACTTCTTTTTCTGTAGTCATTTACTGATAAATTCCTTATCTTTAATTACTTATAAAGACGTGTATAAAATTCATAGTTATGAAAAGGAACATAAATATCGAGTAATGATATAATTTTTCTTTAACAATGACACCCGAACACCATAAACATGAATCATACTTCTTAAGAAAGACAACCAGCCAATAAAGGGATGCCACATCGCCCCTCCTTCAAGAATAATTTTTTTATTATCATGGTAAATTATCCCAGAAATATAGACATCCATTCAGCGTGGCCAATTATTAAATGAGTTTTGGAGTCAAAAGAAAAAGACAATACATATTATATATATTAATTGAGTTTCACCGCGTTTACTTTAAATGGGCCCGATTAAGATTATAAAAATAATATATTTTGTCATTGTTTGATTTAGAACGTGAAAAACGTATGTAGGATTGATAAAAAGGCAATTTTTTTTCCATCTCATAATAAGAATCTGAAATAACAAATGTTAAAGGTTTCGGTAACAATTTTCCACCGTCCACTTTTTCAAGATATTAATATATATTATTTTTATAATAATATGAAAAATTGTAGCATTAGTCCCCAAACTATTGGTTAGTAGTAAATTGAGTCCCCATTCTATTTTTTCACATAGGCCCTCAACCTATCATGTTGTTGTAGCAGATCCTCAACCTATAGTTAGTTTGTTGGGGAGCTGCTTGAATCGCTGCAACAATTTGAGTTCACATCAAGCATTTGCCTATAAGATCCATACTTCATTGAGTTTTTTCAGAAAATCTAATTACTCTAGTTATTAGCTTCCATAGAAGATCTGTAATTAGTTATTAAAATTGGATTGGACCGACCGGTCTGGCCCGAAAATTGGCAAATCGGATTGTAATCCAATCGTGTTGCTATATTTAGTACATTTAGCTAGTGAACCGGTCAAAGATCGGTTGGACCGCCCAATATCATGGTCGAACCGAACGGGTTTAGATGAACTTGGAACTTGTTCAAGGTTGAAATGACAAGTGCCAAAGTCAGGTGCAAAATTTTCCTTCACTACGCAAAGGCAGAGATTCGAACCTTAGCATTTGAAATGAAATATCACATCTATAACCATTATGACAACATTTGAACTTGTGTTACAATAGTGAACTATTACATATATATTTTACATTTAAGAAGATTGCTGTCCTTCATTTTAAAAAATATTTTTTTAACTAAAATTATGACTTAGTAATGACCCATTGGTTGAACCACACCTTGATGACCCAATGATTTTTTCAGGTCGTTGAACGGGTCAGGTCTGATAACTATGATTTTATGCCTACAGTGTAATAGTATTTTGTTTGAAATGTGCATACCATAGTTGGTGGTGAGTTCTTCGAAACTATACCAAGATTCTGCCCCCAAAGATCAAGAAAATGGCTCAAAAATATGTCGAACGAGGTGATGATCATAAATAAACTTTATTGAATGCATTTCATGCAATTATTTTTAATGGGATATTTCAACCGCATCGTTTAATTTTGCTCTTGGGGTTAATGGTAAAGACATTAAATTGGATTATTTAATGTTATTTGGGTCAAGACATTGAATTGGATAATTATCCAATTTATTGTTGTGGGCCATTGAAATTAATTGGGAGAATTGAAAGTCTCCAATAAAAAATTCATTTATTTTTTAAGTGAAAAATAATTGTATTGAATGAAAGATTTTACGAGTTTGTTTTTGTTTATAGGGAAATTTACAAAAATGTCACAAAAAATTAAAGTTCCAAAAAAATTGTCGATTTCACTTTTTGTGAGCAAAAATGATACATTTTTGGGGTGCAATGTCCAAATTATCCTTAATAATACATTTCTAGTAACATTAAATGCTTGATTTGAAGGAAAATCATTGATTTTATGTGATCATTTAATTTCTATATAGAAAACATGGAGAAATGTATTTTTTATTGATTAATATGAATTTTTGTTAATAAAAAATCATCAAAGAAATTTGAAATTGTAACATAAACAAGAAACGCTACATTTTCTCTATCTTCTTCATTTTCATTGATCAAGAAGACATTTGTGTTGCATTTTTCATCCATTTTGAGAGGTTAGCAATTACAAATTATTTATATTATACTTTTATAGCTTTTTATTAGTACATGTTAAATACAATATGGGCATATTTCTTTGAAATTTTTGAAAGTATTATGCATTCATTTATTTGGTTTTGGAATCCTTCACAAAATATCATTATTATCATTAAGGTTTTGAGTAATTTCTTCCATTACTACAATTAAGGTCTCTTTAATGACAAGGCCCAGATACCATTTACATTTTGTCATTTGGTAGCTGAATAATAATAACCACACTTAATGTGATGTTGAAGAAGCCTGGAAAACCCACTGCCGTTTGCTTCCCGACATCCTCGACAGTTGAACTGTCGAGTTCGACATTTACAAGCCTTCGGGTTTAATATTTGAGATGTCGAACCGGACATTTACAAACTGTCGGATTATACAATTTTACTTTCAATTCAGACACTTCAAAATGATGGAAACCTTTGATTTGACCTTTTGCTACTGTACTGATTTACGTATTATGCAGTGTGATTTTCTGCTATTAAATGCCAACGTATTGATTCTGAATTTATACTACGATCCCAACATTTCAGGTATGAGTAATCATTTGAGATTTATCGTGTCGCATGTGGGAAATTTTGTTCATACGGATGACGAATGGAAGTGGAGAGGGAACAAAACTACTTCCATTCTGGTGCCAACAAGTATTACCATAGCCGAACTTTTGTTAAGGTTGAAGGAAAAACTTGGTATTGTTGATCCTCGAGCTCAAATTGAATTGAAGTTCAAAGTCCTTAACTTGAGCATACCTCCGGCCGAAATACGCTACAATGAAGACTTAAATTAGTACATATCAGTGCATAAGGAAACTGCTATCTGCGTTACTATTTTGGAATTCGATCTCCCAAGTGTTGACATGGGAAGGGATGCAAATTTTCAAGATCCTTCATTTGCCGCATTGGATGTTCCGCAAAACATGGAACATAATTTAGTGAATCAAATGCATAGTGTCTCAAACAATAATGCACCTGAAACACATGAGTATGATAACGGGACTGCACCATTAGATGAGAACTTGGATAACCCATCACCTAGTTTAGAGGATGCTAATTCCGTTGACGTCGACGACGAGCAATCTTCGTCACATTCCAACGGTTCGGATGGATATGGATTGATGAGAACTGTGAATACATCCGATCTGCCGAAAAGGAAATATTATTCCGCAAGAAAGAGTTGTACTTGACAATTCATGCACTTGCTTTGAAAGACAAGTTCCAATTTTGGGTGAACAGGTCAAGCATGAAGATGTTAACCATTGTATGTGCCGACAGCAGCTACAAGTGGATGTTACGTGCTTCTACTGTGAAGCAGTCTGCAATTTTTGTGATCCGTAAATTCAATAATGTTCACACATGTTCCATCAATTTTCGCAGTAATGCGCATCGACATGCGACAAGTTCTGTAATTGCCGAGCACATTTTGGGAAAATTGGATAATCCAAACAGATCATATGATCTGAGCATTATTGCACGTGACATGGAATGTAAGCTCGGTGTCCAAATAAGTTACCACAAGGCAAGTAGGGAGAATGTTGCTGCTTTACACATGCTGCTTGGGACACTAGAGGATAGTTTTCAGAAACTATCTTTATGCTGTCACGTCCTAGATGAGAATAATTCAGGGACAGTAACCCATATCGAACTTGATTCGCACAATAGGTTCCATTACTTCTTCCTAGCTTTTGGTGCAAGCATTCGTGGTTACATGCAGTACTTGAGGCCCGTTGTTTGCGTTGATGGTAGTCACTTGAAAGGTCCCTACAAGGGTACACTTTTACTGGCAACTGTCCAAGATGTCAACAAACAGATTTATCCCTTAGCGTGAGGGATCATGGATTCCGAAACAAACAGATCTTGGATGTGGTTTATGTGCGACTTAGATGAACTTGTATTTGTTTCGGACAGGAAAAGAAGTATCAAAAGAGCTATTGCTCACTTATTTCTTTTGTCTCATCATGGTTGTTGTATGTGGCATGTGGAAAAGAACCTAATCTAGCGGCACTCTAACGCAAGTTCAATATTCCTGTTCAAACGAGCTGCTACAACTTATCGGGTCGAAGAGTTCAAACGACTAATGGGACCGATTCGTAGGGTCAGCGAAAGATATTACGGGTATTTGGAGTAAGCCGATTTTTCATTCTGGTCACTAGCACTATTCGTGGGCAACCGGTACAACATCATGATAAACAACAATGCATAATCATTAAACTCAATGCTGAGACATGCCCGTTTGTTGCCAATTACGTGCTTGGTCGAGCACATTCGTAAAACAATGCAAAAGTGATTTTCGAACATCGAACCAATGCGACCTCATGTAGTAGTATATTATCGTTGAGGATGGAAACGAGTTACAAACAACATTTGAAGCTGGTACTAGGATTTGAGCCCATGAGTTGATAAACTACTTGACCAGGTTGGAATATCCAACGATACGGAGATAGTGGACTTCTTTGACAACACGTGCACCTGTCGTGAGTTTCAACTAAATCGTACGTCATGTGCTCATGCAACTCATGCTGCTACTCTGAGTGGTAAGTCATTATACGATCTATGCTCTCCGTGCTATACATCGGAATACTAGAGGGGTGCCTATATGGAAGCAATATCTCCCGTTATACAGGAAGTGGACTGGGTTGTTCCAAATGAAATCTTAGGTACTCCTATTTTGCTACCGATTGTACGTCGTCCTCAGGTAGACCACTCACGCAACGTAAGCAAGCTAGATACGAGTCCACTACTCGACTGAGAAAATGCACTCAATGTGGAAGAGTTGGTCATAACCGGACCATATGTTCGGACCCTACTGTATCACAAGCCACTTGAACAAGTGTGATGTGTAAAAGTGGTTGTGAAATATAATCCCCGAAAACGTAATTTAAATAAGCATTGTACATTTCCAACTTATTTTCTGAATCAGTTGTTATTATCATATGCCAATACAAATTTTGTTGTTATGTTTCGCAAGCAAATTACCGATCATTAAAGTTCCATTACCACAAATGGGATGAATATGTTTTTCTTACTATAAACTTAGCCGATTATAGAAGTTCCATTAGCTTCAACTGACAATTTGTCGAAATGGTAAATTGATTTTCATGAGACCACAGTGAACAAGCAAAACACCAACATCACGTCTCGACAGTTCACATGCCATTCCCGACAGATGGTCTTTATAATTCTTGACAGCCGGGAATAATAGCGGCATCCAAACCTACACTACTGCGGTTGCCTATTATGGACATGCTGTTTCTGCATGTACGCAGAGGACGTGACCAAAATATCCATATCACAAAATACTATACATAATTTCCTACAAAATGGTCATCCACAACATCTATAATAACATGTTAAACTAAGACACCTGTATTGGACAATCCCAACATTTCCAATTTTTGAAAAGCAAGAAACTTAAAATTGAACAGCCTGCCTAGTTGAACTGCTAGCCCCGACAGATGTTTTATTCATTCTTGACAGTTGACAAAAACGTGCATTGCACTAAAGATCGTGTAATTTCGAGTTTGGTAAACTGCAAAATAAATGAAGAATAATAAATAGAAGTAGCTATTTTTTACCACAATACTGTTCAACTACGTTGAAAGTGTCACAATACTCTTCAGGTAAGTTCAAAGTGGCACAATACCTTGGCTGCAAAATTGGTTGTAGGCAATAATGATCTCATGGTATTTATAATCATCCTGAAAGGAGGAAGCAATTACTTCATTATCTACCCAACCACCAAGTCCAATCTCTATGTAAATTTGAAAAGCAATTGGTATGATGGTTGAATATAATAAGTGTATATTTATCCCCCACTGTACCATAATTACTATGACATTGGCAGTGACTTGAATACTTATATGATGTGTAAAATTGATGCTATCTGGTTTCTTGCAACAAATTACTTCTCATTTGCCAGCGTGTTAGTTGCACCATAGTTGTAATGCTACATTTTCTCACAAAACAGGCTCATCATCTTAACCTACATAAGAACATACTAGTAATAAGGAAATATACATAAACTCATTTGTGAATTAGTTATAAAATGGTAGTCATGACTTTGGCAGTTTTAATGGGTCCTCATCTTAATCCAATCTATAGTTTACGAAGGCACTACGACATTCAATGCCGCCATCTACTCCTAAATAGATATTCATAAAACGTACACCTACATAAATTTTTGCTCAATATAATGTTCCAGCGTTGACAAAAATTGAATCAAGGCACGAAGTACCATAAGTACGGTTCACGTAACATAGTAAAGCCGGATAACTTATGCAGTTTGTAACACTACAACAATGTCAGCAAAGGTAAACAGTGACATGACATTTACCATGGGAATTGCAAAATGTGAGGAATGAGTCAAAGTTTCATCACGCTTGCCAACTAGTCTGGGTGATATGTAAATTATAGAAATGAGTTAAAAGGCCACAAGTATCTAGGCAATTAACATATATCCTTCACCACCTAAATGAAGTCAAAAAAATTTCAAAAGCATGTTCAACCCCATCGTTATGCTATATTCGGCAATTCATCCACAGTTAATTCTATTTTCGCTTTGCGCTCCTCCTCATGTATGGAGTCTTGGTAGCAGGTGCCGAACGTTGCAGTTGTGCCGATCGCCGTCTCGTTGTGGTAACTCCCCCTCCTGCTCGGGTTACAGTGGTGGAAACTAGGAAAGTTGCAAAATAAGCATATGGCACGAAAAATAAATTTAGTTCTCGATAAACGATGAAATACCTTGCACTTCATTGGTTCCAGCGGGCACTGGCACGGGGTCATTGTGAGGGGCATGGCTCAATATCTATTGTGTCTGTCAAAAACAACGATGAAACATTTTGAGTGTACTACTTCTGGGAATTTTCAAAATATGCCAAGTGTATGAAATAACAATGTCCAAGTTTTCCTTATAAATGACCCACATACCTAGTAGATGTTCGGTTCCAGTAGGCAGCATGTCCTGCTCTTCGTCACGATCCCCAGGCGACGGGTGGAGGCCCCCTTCGGCTACAACAAATGAGCAATTGCAAAGTAAATGGATGCGTAGAATAATATTTCTTCAATTCGTGATAAACAATGCAATACCTTGCACTTCTTCGGTTCTAATGGGCACTGACACAGGGTGATCGTCCGGGCATGATTGAATGTGTTCTATGTCTGTTCAGAAAAATAATGAAACTATGAGTGAAAAATAAATTTTGCCAATTTTCAAAACATGAGAAGCACCTAATTCACCAATTTGCTCATAAATAACCCACGTGCCTTGCAGACTTTCGGTTCCAGTGGTTAGTGGCATGTCTTGCTCGTCCGGGCATGGCTCCATTTGTTCTTCAGTAATGCACATATCTTCTCCCTCTTGCCTGTCAATCCCCATGTCTTTGTCAGGACCGTCAGGTGACGGGTGGTGGCCTACATAGTCTGCAAAGCCTCTGTAGTTTGCAATAAATGAACAACTGTCATACAAAACATGTCAATGTGTGCAGGGTTAAAGTGAACATTGTCATAAAGAAATGTAGTGCACATATGGTGAAGTACCTGATTGTCTGGGCTCGGGGTCCACATTAGCCGCACGTACAGTGGTTGTAGAGTCGGATGCGGGGACGACGGTGGATATGAAGTCCTTCAATTTTTTTTAAATTCATCGAATATGTGCTGCATGATTTCGAGCTTCACGGTACGAAGCCGTGTTTCTATGAGAATTCTTTGATCCAGCAACATACCCTGAACATCGTCTGTCGTGAGGCTCGATCCTGTCGTTGTAGTTGGTCGAGCATAAGAGGTGGACGGTGCTTGTATGGGAGAAGTAGCTCTATACAAATAGGGGGTGGAAAATATCCCCATCTGTCCACTTTGTCGAACTCGATCACCGTCACTATCCCCACTGTCGTGGTCCTCCGAGTCCTCACCTTCGGCCTCTCCACTATCATTGGCTCTTGACTCCTCTCCTCTCCACTGGTCCAACTACCCTTATAGGCCTCATCAGACGTCTCATCCTTTGAGGTGCCTTCTTCGGGTGTGCATAAACGCTCTGCGTGGAGCTGTGGAACAACACTATCCCTAGTAAGGTCGTCCAACACAGGGACAGGACAATCATCGAACGACACAAGAGTGGCGATATGAGGTTGTCCACGCTCGACTTTAGTGGGGCGCAGCATCGCGTACACATGTAGCTGCAACATACATGTATTCGTTAGGAATTCACCACATACTACAATGACGAATTGAACGAATGAGAACGTAGAACTAACATAAAATTTTACCTGTACATTCTTGAAGAAAGCTTCGTACGTATGCTGCTGCTGCTGCGCTGCTTTGTGATGTCCAGCCGAGGAGCCATGGAGAACGTTCACCACGACGCCGATCGACCGATCACCAATTTCGGGCATCGCCTCAAACGCCCATATTTGTTACAGCAGAAAAGGAATGTAAGTTCACGACAAAACAACCACTACATACATTTGTATTGAAATAATAAATACGTCAAATAAAAGTACCTGCATGGCAATAGGAAAGTCATGGACCGTGTAGCTAACTGCCTTCTCCTTCTTTTTCGTCTATCCAAAAACTTCCTTGCCTAACAGCCCCGAAAGCCCCTTATCAGACGTCCATACGAGACTTTACCCAAAGGATATGAAAAGAAAAAGTCCAAATCGTCGACGATCAACAACGTCTCCATATCGATACCAACATTGTTATCTGGAGCATTGAAGACTCCTTCGATGATCAAGGCGAGGCCGAGCTTGTACTAATTGGCTCGAGGCATTGATGATCGGAGAAATGTCTGCTCCAGTTGGGGGTACGAAATCTTGTCAACATGTTTAAAGTATTTGACCTTTAGTATCCTCTTGTCAAAAACTCGTTCCATGACGTTGTCATCCGGGAAAAGACCACACCTTAATCTCGTCACGAGGGCATACTCTTGGATGTCGAACCTGGCGTGGTGGCATTGCAAGTTGAACCACAGTTCGTGACACTTATCTGTTTGTATGCAGCAAAATATGAGCTGTTGGATTAATTGGGCATAGAACTGGGAATTCGAAACCTCCGACAAGAACCCAAGGCATGAGTTGAGGAAATCTTCCTATTGTCACTCGTCAAAATGTTCGACGACTATTTTTACATAATGCAGATTGCTTCTCTGTGATATGTGGCCCCGCAGGCATGCATTCTCTGGAATAAGAGGCTCGAAATCCATATCTACAAAGACAAAATAAGAAATGAATGCGTCAGACCAGAATATAAACTTTCTAGCAGCATATACGCCCAAAACCACAAGTATGTTGTGAAGTGTCATTCAACAATTCCTCGTGAATACAACGAGTACCTCCCACAACCTCAATGTATGCAAGTGAAAGCAAGGTTATGACACATGTAACATAAACAATGAAATGGAAGATATGGCCACATCAATCAAGAATTCCACCAAATGCATATGAATGTTACCCATATTACTTCAAGTCACTGGAAATTGGATACTGCATTTTGGTTAGAATCTTCATGATGGTTTTCAAACAATCAATAAAATAGCTCTAATTCAGCCAAATAAATTCAGACATTGTTGTATGCAAAAAAAAAAAAAAAAAAAAAAAAA
>NW_019230530.1:143955-203208 GCF_002742605.1 Olea europaea var. sylvestris
CAAGAGCTTTTTTTAAGTTTTTTTTTTTAATTAAACCAAAATAAATAAAATTTTTTTGTAAAAAAAAAAAAAAAAAAAAAAAAAAAGGAATACTGAAATCTGAACACATATGACATAAGAATTACATTTTTTACTGGTAGGGCAGGGCTAGGCAATTAGGAACTGAACTATCGGTCCCGACATTTTATCCGTCCACATTTTCATCTATTACGAATGACTGAGGCTAACTGTCGGGAACAATAGTTCAGCCACAAGTGTCAACAGATGAACTGTCGGGAACGAAACGTGAAATCCACAAGGATGCTGTCAAGTGTCTATCGAGAGTTCCAACCGAATGCAGCGAGTACCATCCACAACAGATGGATTGCAAGTGAAAGAAAAATTTTGTCCACATTACACAAGTAACATAAACATTTGAACTGAAGATATGAGTGTCAATCAATATTTCTACAAAATGCATACGAGTACCACGCATATAACTTCAAGTCACGCTTTAAGAATGTACTTTTGTGAGATCGAAATAAGAACTGAACTTTAATTTTTCATCTCAAAATTTTCAACCCAAATGAATTGTCATATAGATGCAAAAGCTAAGTAATTTATCGATTCTAGAACACTTCCAAATTTTAAATGATGAACATAATAGTAGTTTATGATCATAAATTTGATTGAGAGCATATCTATTTAGCAGATTATGAATAACAATCCACTGATTCAAGTACTGTACTTTGGTAATGTCATCCAGTCTTCCATGTTCAATTTATCTGTATCTTGCAAATGCAATTTATCCGTCATACTGTTCACAGTGGAAAGCCCAACAAATGACATCTAGTGCAATTTTCTTGATTTTTACTTCATACTATTCAATAAGTTTGACCAATAGTCATATGTGCACTACATTTTTTCGAAATGAACGGGTTTAACTGAAAAGTCGACGAGCGTCCAAGAATTAATCAAGAATCATAAAACCATAAATCAACAGCAAAGTAAACATTTTATTTTATTTTTTAGTTTTCCCTTTTTTCTTTTCCTATTACACATGTTTAAATTTCCACGTCGGATTACCCTTATCCATTTAAACATTTCTTTTATTTACACAAAAGGAATCCGACATGACGATCGAAACAAAAATGTAATTTTAAAGAAATTCTTCTAGCTACTTTATGATGTGCTTTAGGAGAATTTACTTGTCTTTGCTTTCTAACGGACCTTGTAAACTCGGCCGAATCCACCTTCACCTAGCAAGCACTCTATCCTAAAGTTTTTTGTAGTAGCCGCAACTTCATGAAATGTAAATGTTTGTGCAGTAATATTTGTTATTGGTTATTTTGGAATCATTGCTTCCTTCTTCGAATCATTGCTACTATGAGGTTTTGATTTATCTGGGAAATGTAGAGCAAACGCGAAAAAGTTAAGAGGATGGAATATATATAACAAAAAGAAAATTAGTGAACATGAAACTGTTGAAAAACAATAAACTTGAAAATAAATCCATTCTCGTGGACAAACAAAATCCCTACACAAACCTAGGACCATCCCCTCCTACATATCCACACAAGACCCGAGTAGGTCTAATATTACTTAGAAAAGTAATTTGAATTGATTCTACAACTCAAACTATACATGGCAACTATATCTAGCTGTAAACTTTTATCGTTGTTTTATTTTGTCGAGCATACCTAAAAGATAACATAAAAATCAAAGCATGACATGCCACTTCTGTATGATTTCTACTTCACTTGCAAATGCAGAAATCAACAAGTACGAAATAACCATTATTCTATTTTGGGGTCTACTACTTAAATTGTTTGTCGAAACTCCATTCTATTTCACCATATCTACTAGAAGACCTAATGTAATTACAGAGAGCAGTACGAGCCTAAACAATACAATTACACAAATGCAGAATTGAACATTCATATTTTCAGCACGCCAACTAAAAATAAGTCAACTCCACTGCTTTTTCCACTTCTGGATGGAAAATGTTCAAGTTCTTCGCACAAGAAATTATTGATACCATTTCATTTGGTACTCATAGTATTCTATTAAAATTCACAACAAGTAAATAAAAATTATACAAAAAAATTGCATGACCTTGACCATAGGCAAATTCCCTAACCCCATTCCCAAAATCACACCCATTCCCAAAGCAAGAAATACCACTACTTCTCTGTCATTACAAATCAAACTAAAATAAAGATGCAAGTACAGAAAACAAGGAATTTCATTTGTTATTTAACATTAAAAATCTATGAGATCTCAAAATCACTAAAATATATTAAAAATAGATAAACGAACCACGGATCAGATTTATAAAAGAAACACAAAAGCAAAATAATAATCCAAATTAAAAATGAAAATATTTCCTAAAATTAAAAGGAAATACGAAAAATAAATATTGAAATTATTCACTTGAATTCACTCTATTCCCATGAGCTTGAGCTGCCAAACCTTCTTTAAAAGACTCATTTTTCATCACTTGTTTCACTCCAGTATCACTATTATTTCCTTTAGTTTTTGATGATCGAAAGCATGAAAAACATCTACCCATATCAAAAATAAAAACAAGAAACCCACATCAAAATGATTTTCCAGATTTTATTTGTTGAAAGCACTCAAGAAATTATGTCCTAATCACCAAGAAAATACGATTCTTCATCAACAAAGACAACCCATGAAGCTGACTCCAAAAACCGAGAATAACCTCTCGCAATCACTCGACCAGTAGAGGAATCACGCAAAAAACGAAAGTTAATTTGAGAGAAGCAGTAGACTTCGAACCCTAGAGAAAAAATCTCTCAAATCTGAAAAACTCAGAATAAAGTCTCTCTCTAAATTCACGTTCCAGTAGAAAAATGAAGTCTCTCTCTCTCAATAATGTGCCGATCAAATGGGTCAAGCAAGAATATATAGATAGACCATCTTGATACCATAAACCAGCATAGCAAAATCGATACCATATACATACCATAAATCAACAGGAGTAACAACATTTTTCACCCATATAGATACCATAAACCAGCATAGCAAAATCAATAAAGCCAATTGCAAAGCATAAATCAAAATATACATCTACAAAAATTTTCCCTTAACAGATTGCTAATAAACCCGCCAACACTATAATCCCTTTTTTTTTCCAGAAATTTAGAAAGAAAGTTCACCTTTTTAGGGCCTGAAAATGCCTTCTCCTTCACAGCTACCGATGCCAAGTGAACATATTGCAACCACACGATCGATTGGGTGTTAGAATAATAGATTCAGTTTGCACTTTTTCTGGTCTTCCTTCGTCGTCAGTGGTTTTATTGACGGTCATCGTTTTTTTAGGGTGGTCGTCGACGGCAAAAAGGTGGGGAGTTTGCAGTTTCTTCAGGAGTTTATGGGAGTGGGTTCTCCGATTTTTGAGACAGAGTGAGGGTGTAGAGACTTTGTGTATCATTTTCATGGTGGTCATCATCGTTGTTTTCTTCACTCCGTCGACGGTGGACAGTTTTCAGCGATGACGCAGTGAGAGAAATGAGAGAGTGAATGAGACATTTAGGGTTCTTTGAATGGGGAATTGGAGCGTGCATAGTGGTTTTTGCTCTATTCTTTTTTTTTTTTTTAATTTCATCTGACACTGAATTTGGTACTATTTCTTCCATTTGTCAAATCTCATTTAATTAGGACATGTAGGGTATTTGAAATTAGTTTCAGGGGCAAATATGATTAAAATTGACATTTTTACAATGCTAAAGAAAAAGTGACATTTTTGTAAATGTCTTGACAAATTTTGACATCCTCTGCAATTTCCACTTGTGTTTTGTTTATATTGTAGACCACCTTTAGAGTTAGTAATTTGATACTACTAGTCCACCTACACCAAGGTTGACCTATGACTAGTATAGTGACTTTCCACTAGTGCCTTAAGGCTAGCTTTAACTAGCTACCCGGGACCCATGACGCCTACTACGACCCGCGCATGTCAGAAATATGGCATTGAATACTAAAGAGGTATGCTTTGCATGTACGCATCATCACCTTAAAGCTTTCAAAATTGAAATCGACGGCCAGTGGCGGACTTACGTGGTGGCGAACTAAGGCTACCACTCTAGCTGGATTCGTCGGAACCGTCGAAGAATTTTTTTTTTTTTTTTGACAATAGATTTAAATTTTTTACTTTATATTTCTTGTAACTCATTTCATTTTCAAACTTCTTTTGTAGCTCAGTTGATTAGAGCTTGCATGTGCGTATTTGAAGTTTTGGGTTCAAATCACTTAGCTCCCGTTTGGCCCCCTATTAATTTCTATTTCATTTTTCTCCCTCCTATTTTTAACTACACAATCTTTCATAAAATAATAATACACGTAAACCAAAAACTCTTTTTCACTTCTACAAAATGGGGGCCAAACAACGGTTTAGGAATGAATTTGTTGTGTTTTATTTTTATTCTACAGTTTTTATCAAAATTCAATAGAGAGGGGGACAAAGGGGATTCAAACATGTGACCGCTTGCAAGTATTGCTATAAACTTAACCATTATGACACTTCTTGAATTGTGTCACTAAATTTAACAAAATAATATTTTTTAGGTTTTAACAGTTTTAATGCAAAGACAATTGTAAATATTCGAATCCACGCTCTTCCTTTGAATTATGCAAAACTTGACAACAATGTCATTTGATGGGTCCTATTTATTCATATAACAAATTTATATATGTTCAATTTGAGCAAAATAATTGTTTTATTTAAACTTTAGGCCTTGTTCGATTCCCATTTTTTCTCTTCTTTTCATCCACACAATCTTCAATAAAATAATATTACACACAACTTCAAATTTTTTCTTTATTTTTAGCCAAGCATTCTCCATCAAATCACTATTTCAAAATGCATTTTTTGCACAAAAAAGGGGTATTAAATGGACTCTTAATATTTTATTGCGACCGACGGTAAATGGTCAATGGCCGCCCATGCTGACTTAAACTCCTTCCCTGATGACGGGCAAGCAAGTATCTCGATAAGTCGGCATCTGTGTTGCAATTACAGTGTAGCGCATGACGTCTGAATTGTTAGAGGTGTGATGATTAGATGTGTTCATTCCTATGCGACAAGTGTATAGTGAAGAGTTATGGACGTCCCATTGTGAAGGGATTCAATTTGGACTGCATAATCTGAAGTGGAGTGATCTGTGAACTTATATTGATCCGACCAAATAATCGTATCCCAAATCAATTCAATACCATTAATTTCTAAATCTTGCCTTTATCTAAAAATAGTGGTCCTTTTGTTTTGCTGAAATGAAATTTCTTGAACGGACCATATCCGAGAACAATAACAAAAAGCACTTCATCTTCAATCATAACAATTAAAAAAAAAATTCAATAGACAATTTCATATAGAAAGATGAGCTAAATCGGATTCATGGTATCGTCCAAATTTTTTTTTAAAAACTAAAATTTTGTCTTAGCAATTTTAAATTTGAGTCTAGTCAGTTTGAGAATAATACAGTAAGCACTTTAATTCGACCTACAAGATTTGTATAATACTGATAAGTGTATTTTATAGGCTTATTTATGCTTTTAATCTTGATAAATTATGATTAATTTGAGTGAATTGCTACCTAATTATAAGAAATTATGTGATTTATAGGAAAAGATCAAGGTTGAATACAACTGATGCAAAAGGTTTTGATATTGAGCTTAACTAGAGATTAATTCGAGCACTTGAAGATCATCCAAGGTTGTAATTAATCAATTGGAAGAAGTTTTGGATGCAAATGGATGAATTCATGAGATTAAGGACGAAAATTTGACAAGTGAAATGTTTTGGGGACCAAAATTGAAGTTTGGAAAGTTAGAGGATTAAATTGCAATAAAAGAAAAATAGGCCACCGGTGGCCAACGGGATGGTCGATCCATTTAGGCGATTTTGTGCATTTTTAACTTTTTATTATTTATTTATTTGTCTTTTTGAGTTTGTTTTGGATGGAAACTCTTCTAAAAAGTATAATACTAAAAAAGGCCAAAAGGAGATGAGAAAAAAGGGGCTCAACAACTTGAGACTTAGCAAGAAACACATCCAAAAAAATAATAATAATAATAATAATAAATAAAAAGGGGGCCAAGAAATCAAGGGTTCGAAGCATAGGTTTGGACAAGAAGAATATCTTGGTGCCAAATTCATAACTTCTCTGCATCTTAATTTAAAAGCAGGTGATGTAATCAATTATTATTCTTTGTTTTCCTCCGTCTTATTATGTGTAGTTTAAATTTTTTGTTAGTGTGAACAATGCAGATTATTGAGATCTTTTAATTTAATGTTCAGGATTTTAGTTCTCAATTGCATGTGTTAATTATATTTATAGTGTTTAATGCTTGAATTATTTGGCCAATAATTCATTGATCATGTAAATTTATAGTGAATTGAGGGTTGAGTTATAGATCTAGACCACGTTGTAAAATTCATGAACTACTATAAAAGTGTAGATATGCATTTTTCAATAAATGCGGTCGTTACATGGGTTCTTGAAAATTTAATTTGTTTAATTAAGGTACATTCTAATTCATAGAAAGATATGAAATTGACTTAATCAAATTGAATCAATTCAAACTCAAGAGAGGTAAATTGAATAAATTAAAAGAATTCGACTGAGCAATACATTAAGTTAAGAATTTTGATTAGAGAATTAAAGGCGATTGACAAATGAAATTGTGTGTCCTAATATCTTCTTCATATTTAAAGACATTCGATTTTTGTGTGCATTCGATAACATTCAAATAGTTAGTGTAATTTAGAACAACAATCACCAAACTATAAATTGTTTTCGTCAAATAGAAGTAAAAATAGTAAACTAGGAATAAATAATAGTCACTGTAGGAACGATTATCCGGACTTAAAGATCCATTATATTATTTATTCGATATCGTACACTTAGGACAGAAAAACGTAGCAATGGCAGTATTGACTTTGGAAGAAGCATTATATCTTGAGAGATAGATGTTCGATAATCCTCCTGACACTGGCGTAGTGGGCAAAATATGTCTTTAAGGAGACTTGTTATGTCATACCATGAGTCATCTTTGCTTTTATTTTTTCTTTCTTTTTATTGTAAAAATCATTAGTTTTGACAACATTTACATATTAAAAGATGCGTTAAAATGTCATCATGAGTACCTCAACATTGTATCAAGAAACTTTCATAACATTTGATAATTTTAATATAAAAAAAAAAAAAATTACCCTCAAATTGATCGATGAAATGGGCCTAAAATTTTTTTCTCTTTTCTTTTCCTCGGTGGCTTTATATCCGCAGTACTTCAATCCCCTCCACACCACTTGTGGCAAAAAAAACATCCCACAAAGAACTCAATAAGAAATGGCCTATCATGTCTTCAACACTTATTCATCCTTGCTTGTGACAACGACATTTAATTTTGTAGATAATGAATTTTCAAATCCTTAAATATGAGAACAAGATTCGTCCTAACTCATTTTTCTATGAAAAAGAAAAATGCATATCGATCAAGTAAATAACTATTACACAATGCATAATATGAGTTATAGCAATTCATGCAGTTGCAATCAAACAAAATGGAGATAAAAACCCTCTTTGTAACCAACGTTGGTCCTAACACAAACATTTCGATTCCTAGAGAATCATCTTCACTGGTTTAAAATCCACAATGGAACGGGAGGCGCCACTATCAAAGCGGAAGAGAGAAGCTGCCTCCAGCAGTAGGGCGGAGCCGCAGAGAGGTAGATTGTGTTGGATTGTAGTGTAGTGGATGAAACCGGATTCATTTATACCATATATGAACTTTACATGTTGGATTTATACATACCGTATATGCAACATACCTTATTTACAGCTTACTGTATTTATAGCATAGCATATTTACAGCTTACCGTATATGCAGCATACCGTTTTTGCAACAGATTACCGTATTTACACCAGAGTACCGTATATGCAACAGTTTACCGTATTTGCAACATATTACCGTATTTACACTAGATTACCGTATTTGCAACATATTGGTTTTTGCAGTGAATTAAACATAAAATTTGATTTTGCACAAACACAGTTTCATATACCAGTTCATAAATACAAAATATATTATACAGATTGTGAGAATTATGTATAGCAAATTATATTATTTACAAAAACACACAACTGGAAATCATATAAATCTGCTAAAATCTGGAAAGCAAGTAAATCTACAAATAACGAAATGCACAAAAACTTAAACTAGAAAGCATATAGTTTTGGAAAAATAATAATTTAACCCGAGGCCTGTGCAAGCACAGTTTCCTTAAAACAGAGTTGCCCTCTCACCGTGCATGCTTGAGTTTTGATCCAAGCGTCTGTTTCTCAAGATACAATGGTAAAACTTGTAGTATCTGAGTACCACAGAAACTACTCCGACAAATTGATTTAGCATCTGAACAATATCATCCCGACCTTACTAGACAAATATGTGTATGTAAGAAACTATGACCCTACTGGACAGATGAAGATATCCTAACAGTACAGAGGAGGAAGAGAACGATTTTTTCATCTGAGAAAATTATTGGAAATTGAGTTTAATTATATAGACTTAATTTGTCCATTAACCATTGGAGTTATATAAGTTTCTGGAGTTCCAGAAACTCAAAAGTCAGAGGAGAAAGCAAGAAAAAAATTACAAAACGTGGGGTTCTCCAAAGAGGCCAATTTTTGCTTCGTTCGGTTCGACATTCGTGTACATAGGTCGCGCCTGCACACAAGTTCAAGGTTTGAAGGCAATTTCAGTCCGAGATTTGTACCCCCTGCACGAGCACGTGGAGAGAGCCTCTATGCTATACATGATTACACATTTTCAATGTATAACCATATTTAAAGTGGTTTTTGCTTTCATATTTTTTCTATGTGGAACTAAACTCATTTTTTCGACATAAACCATCTTTCAATGGTCATTTTTGAGTTCCAATTTCTTATTTACTCAAACTTCATTTTTGAAAAATAAATATGTGATTTTGATGCTCTCACGAAGGAGAACACTCATCAACTTTGATCTTCCAAATTGGACCTACGGGTCCCATCGAAAATTTTGCCAAAAGTGAGTCATTTACTCATTTTTTCCAACAAATTACAGTGGTGATGCTGGGGGAAGGAATTTGAAGATAAGTAATAATATTGATGCCACTATTTTTATTTACTTTTAACACATTTCAATTGCATTTAAGATAGTCAAATTTTGTTCATTGTAATACTTATGTGTCAAACATTTTATTCGTCAAATTCTTATAGATGACCTTATATTAATTAGATAATTCATCTTTTATAATGGTTTCTGTCTGGTTGAGCATAGTTTGATTTAGATGGTCTGTGGAATTCTCATCAAGCCATTTAAAATGGTTTGAAAAAGCTGAAAATAATTTTTGGGTTTGGATCGATTTAAAATCACGATTTAACAAACAAAAGATAACATATATTGAACAAAATAAATCATAAATATTGGTCTAAAATCTAATTAAACTTGGTCTCAAAACTTACATAGGCACAAGCAAAAAGATTTTGACATGATCCTTATTATCAGAAAAATTAAGTAGGTTGCTTACTATGACAATAATAGAGATTCAATAAACTATCAACTATTCAAGAAAATTATCTAGTGTATAATTTCAAATTAGTAAATCAAAATCATAAAAAGTAAACACTCTATTCTAATCGATGTAAAAAACATAGTTCATCTGAAGATCTAAAAAGCCCAACGAATCATAATTAAATTACAACAGTTAATTGTAAAACCCAGAAACTAAGCTAAAAATATTAATAGATTAAGCCCCCTGTTTGGTAGCCATTAATTGTCAAAATGCATTTTTTTTTATCAAATCAAAGGGGGGACCAATCCCATATTTTATTCTCCAATTCAAATTCAAAATGGTGGAATTCCCATCTTTGCCCTTGTTTGTTCTTAGCTTAAATTTTTTCTACACACATGCCGATTCCATCAATGTGACAAAGATGAGGATAAGAAATATTTTTTTATTCCCAACACTCCAAAAAGAAGTCAAAACAGGGTGCATTTCTACAACACCATAATTACCCCATTTATTCTCCCAATTTCCCCACAGTTTTCTGTTTACTTGGTCTTGGTTTTGTTTTTTTTTTTTAAATAATTTTTTTTCTTTAGCACTCAAATACCTCGATTACAATAGCACCAGGTAAAATGTATATAACTTTGGGACACAAAATAGAACCTCAAGAATTGAGATACGCACGTCACCTGTCGAGTTATTTGGTTTACAAATATCGACAACGATATTTCCAATGTCGAGAACACCATGAAATGTCAATGCGTACATGGTGACACACCACAAAGACGGTCAAAATTGGGAGTTGTTTGGATCCTTGTAATGCAATTACACCTCTCTATACATATTACTTTGATTAACTCAGTTAGCTTTAATAAATTAAAGAAAATTAAAATTTGTCGAAACGTTCCAATTATTGCAAGACAACAAGTCACAATATTGGTGTGTAAAAAATCCATTGATATATATCTGAATGTGTAAAAAAAGTTCACAACACTACAACGAGAAAATATATTCCCATACAGAATCTATCCAAACCATTTACTCAATTATTCATAACACAACAAATTTGTTATTGACACTCAATTCTCTCCACACAATTAGCAATGACTTGTCACATGCATGCACACTTTTAGGTAGAGGCTCCTTCTCACAATAACTCATTATCCTCACATTCACTCCCCCATCCACACATTTCACGTTCATTCGCTCTCCACACTTTTTAATTACCGTCTCATTGGCAACATTCATTCGGCAAGACATTTACTTGGAAAGCTTCTCACACATTTACTCGAAAATGGTGCTCATTGGATCGAAAAAGGTAAGCAAATCAAAAATTGTATTCAAGATTTGTGCTAATTAATAGTAAGTTGTCGAAGAAAAAAATGTGTTCGTGACACAAGAATATAATTTTGTCGAAAAAAATCATTTCAGACGACGCAAGTGTCGCTACGTCTCCGTGTGTGTCTGTCTCCGTGATACATAGGGACACTGTCTCCGTGACAATGTCACGGATTGAGACACTGTCACGGAGAAATGTTTATTATTTTTTTTTCTTTTTCTGTTTTATTATTTTCAGGTTTTAGGTTGTGGTTTTTTAAACAAAAATAGATTTGTTTGAAAATATTTTTTATGATCAATTTTAAACTTTTTTTTAAGTTCATTTTGTATATTGGGTTTTTTTTAAACAAAATAATATATTTGTTTGAAAATATTAATTATTGTGTGATTTATGCATATATCTTTAGAATACGTTCTCTCTCCAGATCAATTATTTTTTGCTACCATCGTCTAGTATCCAAATCATGAATATATTAAAAATTTTGTAGAATTCATAGATGCCAATCAACAATGTTCTATACTGTGTAGTAATTTTTGTGTATTTGCTTACGGAGTCATGCTCAGGGAAGAAGAAGAATAATTTAGTAGCAAGTTGGTACATGAATTTATAATGCGAATTGTAGATAGTGGCAAAAATAATGAACTTGGGTACGATTAGATAACCATGTTGCCAGGTTCGGCATGCAATAATTTTGCCTAATTACTGGACTACTTTGCCATGAACCATCCATTGAAATTAACTATAGTAAAGATCGTTTTAGAGATCAATACTTCAATGGGGTAAAAAGAATTAGTAATAAAATGCTTTTTGAAACTTTCCATATATGTGAAGACGAAGAAGATAAATTTAAGTTGGGACTAATTATGTTGGTGGAGTGTGTGTGGAAACCGACTTCAAGACATTGATTATAGAACTTTGGGTGTGGTTGAACATCTTTATGAGTTCCTCATGTATTCATAGGGCTGTAAAGCATATTTCATTTTGTTAAATTTGTTAAAAGAGTCGCAATTGGAACGAATAGTAAGGATGCAACAAAACCAACAAACAGAATGTAAGTATGCAGTACAAGGCTATCCACTTGCATTTCAGGTATGTTGTTCCTATTCTAATTGTTCCCGTATTCTGTATGATTTCTTTGTAAAAAAAATATTATATATATCGACATTTATCTGTAATTATGTTGTAGTATTGGATATATAAAACATTTCCACAAATCGGGCAAAAGTTTGGACGCCGTAAGTACAAAACAGTACAGAGTCCATGAATGTACAAGTGGAGGCCTAATACAATACTCAAGGAAGCGATTGTTAAAGAATGTTTGGATACTGAAGAGATGTGAATTTTTTAATTTCAACGTAAAATGACATTCGCATTAAATTTGTAAAACTTGACATTCAAAAATTTGATGAGACGAACTTGTTTACGATGATTACAGATCGAAGTCCTTGCAGTGCTGCAACCTACGGAAGAAGAATTAGAAACACCGTGGTACTCAAATTTGTCACTGCCAGCTGACAATGAACATAGTATATTAGATGCCATTGTCAATAGAGAATTAGAGAATGTAGTACAACCAATACCAAATCACATCCGTGCACAACAAATGACAAGTCATGATACATCGAGAACTTCAATTGGAGTTGGGCCTAGTTCTGCGTCTGGTACCTCAAGACGTGTAACTGAAGATCGTTTGGAAGAAATGATGGGCATGTACAGGCAGCATACGATATCGGATGTGTTTGGCCTATGTGGTAACTTGAAGGAAGACTTTGTTGAAGAATCAAGAGCCCTAAACCATGAGATCCTTGAAAACCAAAAGCTGTTGTTCGAACAACAGAACAAATCATTGCAAGATTACATGCAACATGGTATACATTCGTACATGGATAATTCTCTATCAAATTTATTTCACAGTCATATGGCCCAGGAATTGTAAATACAAAAAGCCCATTATCAGGCAGTTCTCAAAGGCAAGAAGAATTATTCCAACTGCAACAAGAGCACATACGGTGTTATGTTGATACCAATTTATGTTTCGTGAGATCATACATTGACGAACAGAATGAGAATATGCATAATAGATTATCTAACTGGGAATCCAGCATGGAAGCCATTATAGTTTCCATGCAGCAAAATGTCTCTCCCCATGAAGTCCAAATCCCATTGATCACCAACAGGAGATGTCAACGTCTCAACAAATCGAACATGTTGAAAGGTGGAGAAGAGAAAGGGAAAAGAAGAGGAAGTACACACAGTCTTCGTCATTGACAGGTCGTCCTTTAGAAGACTACGACATGAAAAAGTACAAGACAATTAGAGATTCATAGTGATAGATGAACTAAGGTAACAAAATTTACTCATTCTTACTAGTTTGAATGCTAAACATTATTACGGCAACGTCAACGAAAGATCTGAATATTACGGTACGAGAATGTTAGCAACCACAATCAATTTGATTTCGTAGTTAATATGTCTAACATAAGTTACATATATTTATTTCATTAGCATATTGAGTTGGAGCTGAAATTATTGAGGCAGCGTATGAATGAAGGTTGTACTCTCATCAATAAACAATATGCAATTTTGGACTTCCAATTCAAAGAGGAGTGTTCTTGTCAAATGATGTGGCAATTGGACTTTCGAATGGGAAACCAGAGATGTGAACAGGATGGAACTCGCCTACAAGACTATATCAACGATAAATTGCCTGTAGATAGTCGTCCGTGGATGGGGTGCAAGTATTTATTAATTCCAAGCTCATATTCAGGCAATGAATGTTATCTTTTCATAGTCAATATTCCTAATTGGAAATTTCAGATATACAACTGCAGCAATAATGTTCACACACCAAATGCAATCAAGGCACACGCAAAAACCACATGCACTATGGTTCAAGGATTATTGTAATGTTTACCCCTTTCCACCAGACGAGAAATAAATAAACATAGCGAGGAACGAATGAAGCAGGAGATTATACCTTATCTACCATGTGCGAACAATGAGTGAGCATTTCAACTCTTTTTATTTATTATCGCTGTTAAGTTCTCGTATATGCAACATTAGACTAACGTACAAGCATTTCTTGTACATGCCAAATTGCATAATGTTTGTACTCAAATATATAGCATGCTTTGTTCTATGGCATCCGATAGAAATAGTTTCAGCAAACAGGATGTCACTATACAGACGAAAGATTGTGGTAGATCTTTGTCAGAACGAGTACTTTTTTCATCCTAGACAGTGAAAGAGACGTTGTGGCTAGCTGCACTTTGATTATGTAATCGTTGATTTTTTTTAGCAACAGTGTCCAAGAATAGTTGTTCATTGCTATATGTACGTGTTTTCATGCTCGTACTGTCATTCAAGACAAATGTAATGTGAAGTGTCAAGACATGTAGGCATGTAATCTCGAGAACTACATGACAAATGTAAAGAAATAATGTACGTCCTGGTTATACACATTTTGCCTTCTTTGAATATTATCACGCTTTGTTATCATGTGAATATTTTTGTTTAAAATACAATATTTTATTTTAACTATGTTTTGCAGTGACTGTACACAAAAATTATGAGATATATGATTTAATTGACTGTAAACTGAAGGAATTTAATTTTTCTTAGTACCTAACCATAATGGGGACGTGCTTCTTTGCAATTGTACAGGGAAATCATGAATAATTAAGGAATGTTATGAAAAAGTTGAGAGCTTTGTTTATTATTAATATAAAATTTTATCTCTAGTTATTCTGTAATGCCCTGACTTACAATTTCTTTTCAACATAGGTATTGAAATTGTGTAGTGATTTTAGATAGATAATGCAGTGATCAAAGTCCACTTCTATTTTTTGTAAGGTAGTTAAATTAATTTTTTGCTCTGAAGGTCAGTTAGCATTTTTCTTGTAGACATAATGATAACAACTATAGTTTGCTTACCGATATGGATGTCCAACTTTAGTAAATGTTTCAAAATGTAATGGTGGATGTAACAATCATTTTTTCCGTTAAAATACACGGACAATGTGGCGTAAACAGGCACTTTATCTACACACTAAAATATCGAGATGATAATAGCGAAAAAATTAAAACCACATGCATAAATATTTTCAACGAGTGTAAAATGCAAGCTAGCATGCATGCTACGTTTAGACAGAAGAGTACCTTTGCTCGCAACAATAGGAGAGAAAATGAAAAATAGTTTCACGGCTACTACGTCGAATTTCTAACACACTGGATCCCAATCACGGCTACTGTGCCAAATAGTCCTGAAGTATGTCCTACTCACTCCACTGCAAGTCTGGTGCATTCATTTCAACCTGCATCTTGTCATCCGCATTCGGCAGCTCCACCTCTACTGCATCTTCATCCTCCTATGCTCTTGTGAACACCTAGTCCACCACTCCTGCTGGTCGGAGGAAATTATGTATGCCCATTGTGGCACGACAATGCAACTTGCGTTCGGAACGGGTAGCTAGGCATGCGGTCCAATATTTTCCATCTTTCTTTCCACACACTAAACGCACGTTCGATGACATTTCTATAGGACGAGTGTCTGAAGTTAAACTTCTCCCAAGCATTACGAAATCGAAGACACCGTCCCGTTCGCTCATCGCGAAACTATTGGAAGTGATACAGTATGTCCGAACCTTTATACGGGGCCATATACCTGGGCCGATGAGCAAATCTTAAGTCACCAGATAGTACTTCCCAGGACCTGGGAGTGGGAAGTGAATGTTCGATGAGTGGATGGCATGCTCAAGCAGTCGAGCATCGTCCGTATTCCCAGTTTGCCCCGCTAGCACAAACGTGAAACATAAATTGAAATCCCATGCGGCTAGTACATTTTGGGTCAGAACTCCTTTTCGTCCTATGAAGTGCACATGCTCGTTCCGTGATAGTACCGCTCTGACATGGGTCCCGTCTATAGCACCAATGCAGTCTTCGAATAGTGGGTGTTTGTGCAAGTCGGGCATATGTAGCGACAAACCTTCGTTGTAGTTTTGACTCGATCGTATCAAATGCGCTGACAGCAACACGACCGCGCGTAGGACGTCTTTTACATAGTGACATACGGTTTGTAGCGAGTGGTTGAATAATGTATTCACCTGACAATGTCCCTTTCCGTACGTTAATATGCATAGGAACATGCCGACTTGCTCGTAGATGTCAACCTGCTGACTACTGCACAGACCATGCCCGTCCTGCAAAACATGTGTAAATTGTCGCAGTATCGGGGAATACATACGAAATTCTTGAAAGCACATCTGTCCATTCTCGCTCATTGCCTCTAGCATGAACATGTGACCATTCCTTGCGAATGAAAATTGCTAGATACAATGCTGCTGCGTGCGATAGTACTCATGTACATCACTGCCGGTGATTCTACAATACGAAACCCATGTCGTTGCATCTGCTGCGAAAGAAGCCAGGAAAAGGTCGTCGTTTAGTTCGTCCTCAGCCTTGGAATGTGGCTGCAGAACGCAGTTGAATTTATGATCATTCGCAAGGCCAAACATTTGGAACAATGTAAAAAGGATAGCGTGTGTGATTTAATCAGTTGCAAGAACTGTGACCTCCTCACAGCACCTCCAAAGCTCCTTTCATTGCTTCGTCCCACTTGATCCGTATGATTTTATAGAACCTGTGCATCCCCAATACCATATCACATGCACCTACTCCCTGGTGGTTCAATTTTAACGCACTGCGCTACTGCATTTTTTTACCTAGGAAAAGTGCCTCGGGAACTGTATGCATGATGGAATCTGATTCTTGCCTAAGCTGAGACGTGACATTTGAACAAACTGATAGAACAATGGTGTCTGCAAAATTATTCTAATTTTTCTCCAACACTAGAGACAATATCGTGTACACATCCTAATACTGTTACCCTCATTGATGGTCAAGTTGAAAAATAAGCCACTTGAATTATTATACTAACATAGCAAAGTCACTTCCATTTGAGAACTCACTGTACCAAGGAAGAATCCAATGATTCACTAGTTTCAGATATGAAAATAAAGAAAATTATTTCAGGTAACCTCCTATATACATATAATTGTAATTAGTTACATGTTGATAAAGGACATACTATAAACTTTATGCAAATTTACATATTTGTTCACGAAACAGAGTGAAATAAAATCAGGAATCAATGTACTAGTACTGTTGAATATACGAGTAAAATAATATAAACAAATCAAAGCACTTAAAGTGCAGGAAAGTAGAAGCAATCTACCACTGGTTACAGGCACTTTTACCGTGTACCATAATGATGTTAAAGTTTTAGCTCTTAGCAATATTTTTGGAAAAAGCATGGTCATGCGTTGGAAGACAAAAATTAATAGGAAGACATACGTCTCAAGCACAAATTGTTCAATTTACATCAGTTTGACAAATTTGACCGAGTAGGGAAAACTTTGGAACATGATGATCTATTCAAGGACAATCAGGCCATGAGGTTGTTCATGGAAAAGCGTTATTTTTTGTTTTTTTACCGCCTTAATTGAGTGCCAAACACGGAAATAGATTCAGCAACATCTACCAGATTCGAAGTCATAATGAACAAGTGGATAATAGTGCATGAGAATATTACAACAGCTTGCGTACAGATGGGTCTCGGAAATGTAAAAGAAATAAAAAAAGACACACACACAATCACTGCTACAATTACTTCCCCCGGTCATTGAACATCCACTTGATCCACTCAAATTTCTCGTTCGCGTCTCTCATGACAGCGAGCATGTTACGATACTGCTTATGGGCTAGAAGCTGGCATGCATAAAAGTAAAAAGGTGTACGCCACTCGAGCTGGCCTGTCGCTAGCGACTCTTCGACATAGTTCATGCCAGCACTTTCATTTGAAGCCATCATCGTATGAATCTTTACTGCCACTTCCTCCGCCGCACTGATGGTGTGGTCTACTGAGAAGGACAGTTTACGAGTAGACATCTTTTTTTCCCTGCCCCTCCATTGCACGCTGGAAGACTTCCTTTTACTGTCACCTGTGGTGCTAGAAACGTTCTCGCGGGAACGGACCACGTCTGTTCGGCCTCATCACTCGAACCACTGCTCTCGTTGTCCACCGAGATTGCATTCCTATTGTCTTCGAGCGCACTATCTTCGTACAAGCTAAATCTCGTTCTGCACAATTTCGTTAGAGTGATAGCGTACTTGTCTGCATCGTAGCTGTCCCCAAATAGCTGACGATATTTTATGTATACCTGGCTGACGTCTCTGTCCTTGAAATCTTTATAGACCACGTTTTCCTGCATAAATTGGGACCCACAATGAGAGTACCGGAGGGAAACGTAATTCGAAATGTATAAAAAACATAAACAACCGCTAGAGAAAAATTAATATTGAGTACGAAGTAAACGACATGAGCAAGTCAGTTCATAGACATGAGGTGAGCACTTTAAATAAAGAGACATTACCCAAAAACCAAGTAAAAAGGGAAAGAATATCAATTTCAGTTGGAATCCAGCAAATTCATATTTTCTTCCCACTATCTTCTATTGAAACAAGCTGAGCATTAATGAGACACTAAAGCTTGCAGTAATACTATTCTACACCAAACTACAGGTATACCCATCACTGGTGATGAAGCAAGTCTCAGATACTAAAGTCTCATACAATAAAGAATCAATGACTAATAGTATAACAACATCTACTTTGCAAAATCTGAATAAAGTGTCTTCTCCCTTGATGCAACCGTCAGCTTAAATTTTAAATTTAACCATGGACCTTAAAGAGGTACTTTATCACATTTCTTTTTAATCACCTACGTCGATCACCTATCAACATTGTTGGAGGAAATCCTTGCTCGTCCATTCAACTTATTACTTGACATGAACATAAATAAAGAAATCACCTCAAAAGGAAAAAAACTTTATGATAACTAGAACAAATGCCAAAATTAATGTTTCGATTTATGGGTTGCACACATGAATTTGTATTCCTAGAAGCAGCACAAAGCATTCTGTACATTGTGCGACAAAACAAGTTCAGTGAAAATGACATATAACAAATACCAGATGTTTGATGCTAGTTTGGGCATTAATCTAATGCAGCAATGTTTTCATCGACACTCACAATACTTGCCATCAAAACAGTGAAACTTGAATATGAGTTAAAGGCTAAGTAAGAACTATAATAAAGTTTTTGTTATAATACAATTCAGTTTTTAGACAAAGATGCTTGATGCAAATGTAAAGACACAGCAATGCACTGAAAAGGTAGTAAGCGGGTGCACTAATCGCACTTCCAGGAAAACGGGTTGTTGAGAAATTGGGAATCCATTACCTTAATCTTCCAATTCCACCATTCTTCAGAAGCAACGATTCAGCAGGTAGCGTCGTTATACTCGATCCCGCTCCTATTGACAAGCTCTAATAGACGCTTATATTTTCAACGCATTGAATCCCAATGATTTCGCAACTGATGCAGGCTCCAATTATAGTCGGTCACTGAATTGAATAGTGAGCCAACCCGTTCCCAGCCGTGTTTGGTGAAACACTTCCAGTTCCAATATCCCTCGGTTACGGGGGTCTTGCACGCCGCAATGAAGGCTCGGTTGGCATCTAGGCTCCAACGAGCACATGACTTCACAGTCGACTGTCGTGACGTCCCTGTCACAGAGTAGGAAAGTCCTCCAGCAAGGTGTCCTGCCTACAAAGTGGAGGAGTTGGTTAGCAGCGACAAAAATCGGGGGGAACTAGAGGAGGGAAGGAAATTGCAGTATTCGTACCTGCTTCTTGGCGTGATCCATTGTTTGTCACCGATGCTGTGTCGTTATGGCGTCATCGTGCAGCTGGGAACTGACAGGAACTGGTGACGGTTGCTATGGGACGTGTTCACGGTATGGGAAGGTGAAAGATCAATGGCAGTGCATGGGTTCTTCAAATATTCGGCCAGTGTTTTGGGTAGGTAGACTGTTGCCGAGTTCAGAGCTGAAGGTTGGAGAAAGAAAGTGCCAGTGGGAGGGGTATTGTGAGGGGAAAAAATTTACGTACTTTTTTATGCATGGGGTTGTCAAAAAAGTGGGTGGCAGGAAAAGATAAAAATTTATGTATTTTTTATGCATAGAGTTGTTAGACAAGTGGGATGGACATTGTGAGGGAAAGAGAAAAAATGATGTACTGTATAATTACGCAGGGGTTCTAACGCCGGATAGGATAATGATTATTCTATTGGCTTGTTGTAGCAGATGATTCGCAAGAAAAGAACGATAGAAAACACCCAAAAAAATAGAGAAAATACTCTGAATTCAACTCAATATTATTAATAATGCAGAATGCTGAAAACGAACCCACAAGCCGGGTTAAATAGCTGCGAAATACGAAATTATTGGAAAATTACCAAAAATGGCAAAATCCCGAAATTATACCAAAATAAAATATTAAGTAAAAGAAGTAAGTTGTCAAAAATTTGGCTTAATTCGAATTCTCTAACATATAGAAAAAAGGAAACTAAATATTACCATAAATAGTAAAAAATAACTTAAAATTGAATTTTGGAAAGGAAAACAGTGGATTTTGGGCTTGAAATTGACGTCCACTGAGCAAAGCTGGGTGGCCACGACGTGCGCGCCGAAGAGAGCTTTTCGAATTGGGGTCATAATAGCGATTCCGATAACCGTAGCCAAAGTTATGGCCAAATTACCAAAGACGCGTCAAAATCTCCCAATTAAGGAAATAATGGTGATTTACTTTCCATCTTTGCGCCGATCCGCCATCTCATGGTATCTCAGCGCCATCATCGTGCAATCTGACAAATCAGCATCGCTTGACTCGGATCCTCCTGCATCAGGTTCTCAGACAAGTGGGTAGCAATGTTCGAATAATTAATTTTGGATAGGTGAAAATGGCTATCAAACAGCCTCTAAGAGATCTGATCCGAAAATTGAGACACAAATAAAAAAAAATGTCCAACTAAAAATTTAAGGGTGCTCAGCACAAATTTGAACAAAATAACACAATTTTCAATAAAAAAAAATACCAAATAATTCTTAAAAAAGGTAAATGGGTAAGCTAACCTGGTAATTGAGTCGAAACTCGAAAAAAAATTATTAGTGAAGGGAAAGAAATTGGGTAAGTTTGAATTAAAATCTAAATTTAATTGTCAACTTAATTATGATGACAATTGATTATGTTATTTAGCACTTCAGTCAATTCGATGTTGTTGCATTCCCAATTGTGATGACTAAAGGTAATTGGGTTTAATTTAGTTATTTAATTAGGATGAATTTTTGCCTAATTGGTTATTGAATTTAATTGGTTGATATTGGATTCAATTGAAATAGGTCTAATAATGATCTGTTTTGTTGATTTAGATGTGTTCAGTTTTAATTAAGTTGGATAAAATTAAGAATAATTTAATTTTAGATTTATTTTTGTAAAGATTTAACGGTTTGAAATGGATTGTAAGAATTGAAACCAATATCAATCAACTTTGAAGCAGTTTGGTTCGATTCAAAATAAAAAATTCATGGGTCTGCGTAGACCCAAACCAATGATTTGAAAAAAAATAAGTAAAAAATATATAAATAAAAAAATTTAAGTTTTATTTTGTAGTTTGACAATTTCGTTGTTCATCACTGGATTTCTATTGAAAAAATTCTGTTTGTGTTATTTTGAAACGAGGAAAAAAACCACTTTAGTTGTATTTTACATTTATCCTTTTCTTTTTTAATATAATAGGCACATAAGTTGTTTTACGCCATCCAAGCAAACTTTTCAGACAAACCATTATCTATATGTACCAATTAATGAAATGTTGATGATGAGAATGTAT
This sequence comes from Olea europaea var. sylvestris, assembly GCF_002742605.1. Classification (NCBI taxonomy): domain Eukaryota; kingdom Viridiplantae; phylum Streptophyta; class Magnoliopsida; order Lamiales; family Oleaceae; genus Olea; species Olea europaea. Next base: position 165,636 of record NW_019230530.1, read on the forward strand.
AAAAAATTAGGAACATAAATGTAACAATGAGCAAATATTAAGCGTTTTAAGCGCAAGAAATTTGTGGTGTGAATATAATTAATATTTGCGAAGACAATCATAAACCAATATTGTGGGTATTTAAGTTTTTCCCTTTAAGCAATAGGAGGAGTGAGCGACACATGAATACTGCACGTCATATCATATTGAACGTTTTCCATTAGTTAAGAATTACACTAAAACAAAAATGATAGGTCAAAGACTCAAAGTACCAAACCAGATAGAATTGGGACCCAATTGCTACTAATGGCATATTTGGGACGACTTGTGCTAAAAAATATGCTTTAAATGTACGTCTTATTTTGATTTATTTAAACTATAAGAATCCACATTAAAAATAAGCCACGCAATAAATGCTTTTAAAAAATTACATTGGCTGACCAAACATATTTTACAATAAGGTGCAATTCTTCGTACTCATAAATTTGACACACTTATTTGATAATTGTGACATTTAATATAAGTCAATTATTTGTCAAATAAGTGTGTCAAATTTATGAATAGGAAGAACGGTTCTGAAAACCATATACATAAACAATCAACAAACCAGCACAGAGTGTGCGAATAATATCAATAGGGATGATAATACTAACAAGGGCAAGTCATATATGCAAACAATATTGTCGTTATATGAGTAGAAAAGAACAGGCTGAGCTTCTGCATCTGTCATGCCACAAAGAGCAACAACCCCCCTGAAAGATGTAACATATGTAGAACATGTAAGAAGTCTATAAGATCAAAAGAGACCGAGAACAGGCAGAGGTTTGCAACACAATGCACATAATGCATTCTAGGGAAGTCGTAGAAGAACAGTTTTTTTACTTTGCACATTCTTCCTTTAGCTCATAGACCACTTCCAAGTTCCCACTTTCAGTTGCAGTCCAAACCTGTAAGTGAGAATGATCTTATTAGAACCATTAAGAACTAAAGCAACACCTAACTAATGATCCGTGGCAGTGAAGTGCTAAACCTTCAATTTGTTGTCCACGGAAGCAAGTACCAAATATCTGCCCCAACAAATAATAGAAGTTACATCCCCGGTATGCCCATGTAATGTTTGCATACACTGCAACTTTTGGAGGTCCCAAACCTGGAAAGAGCATATTTATGAACAAAATTCTTCAGTGAGTTCAAAACATTGGACCATATAAAGAGAAGGAATCAAACAAATGGGAAAAAAAAATGAAAAAAAGTTGTATCGACTCCAACTCTGACAACAGGTGTTCGAAATATAGCTTGGAGAGAAGACGAATTAAAAGAATATGCAGATCAAAACAATGGTCCTAGTAGTGTCAACATGACTGATAATTGCATATACAAAGGAAAACTGTTTCCCGTTTCATATATATGACATGGGTCAATAAGCCAGGCATGGGTAAATTGGCAACATAGATATAAACAATTGATCTCTACCTTCTACTGACATGGAGAGATTATTAACACATTCAAATGTAAGAGGTTGTGGAAAATAAGTCTCCTGGAACAGAGCATACCCGTATGGTATTGTCGCTCGAACGCAAATAAAGCCTATTATTAGCTCCCACAAGAAGTGAACACACAGCACCATTGTGTCCCTTCGTCTTGCAGCCAGTTCAGGAATGTTCGGTAAACGAACGAATTTGGTTTTGTCATACCACGTGACATTTCCCGTCACATGTATTGCCCTGACACATTGCTAGATGTCAATCAGGGACGGCGAATGTGAATTGACGATAAATTAAAAGGGTGTTTTAATTTATCAATTTTGATTAGATCAAAATAATATTTCACGTCGTTAGGCATCGTGGTCGGGAACCTAATGGGTCACACACAAAAGAGAATTGGAAGATTGCAAATTGCCAATTGGTTAATTTAACAATCGTTGAATAAATTAATTAATTGGATTTGTTATTTATATTTTCGAATTAATTAATTGGATTAATTAATTCACGGACCGGGTTTAATTAATTGGATTAATTAATTATTGGACCGGACCGGGCCGGGCCTGTTTGGGTTTATATAAATACATAACTAGGGTTTGAGGTCCATTAAGGTTTTCATTATTCTTGCTAGCACAAGAGAAAACCCTAGAGGCTGCAATCAAATTCTCTGTGTGGATCACCGTTGGAGGCTGGACAATTGGACAGCTGTGGTGGCGAATCAGAGTTGTGGAACGAAAAGAAAAGCAAAAGGATTGCAGATCTGGAAAAGGTACAATCCTATCACAATTCCTAACCAAACACAATGAGATCTATTGGATGGGAATCGAAATATATTTTAAATTCCGCTGTGCATGTATAAGTAGATTCCCAACAGTAAGAGTAGAGATATAATAGATTGAGACGATGAAGAGAGGGAGAAAATGGTGGAAATGGTTTTAGGATTTGGGAAGAAAAAAAGGTGGGTATGGAGAGATACAGGGAGAGAGAGGTTTGAGGTGAAAATTGTTTATTTAATATTTAGTATTTAAATATGGAATAAGATAGGGTGCAATGTAATTTCCACCAGTTATTAGTTATTACATTTAACCCTTCCTGTCAAATCCGAGGTCGACTTTAGCCCATATCCTCGGTTATTTCATAGAACAAGTCGTCTTCTAGGAGTTTCCTTCTCCATTTCACCATTTCCCCGATGAAGGTCATCCCCAAAAGATATCAACTTTTGTTACCAATTGTAACAACCACATTGGTAGAGCTCACCGTAAAAATTATCTTATAAGGGAAGGATGTCCTTTGGTTATCAATCCACGTATCAAGCCTTAGCTTAGGGATGGAGAGTTCATTAGATCTTCATTGTAGCCAAGAACGTCCAATAAGATCTTCAGAATAACCCACGTAATCCATGTATTAGAAACCTTAATTTAATGAATTTTTCCAATCCGGCGAGTGCCAAAAATCCAAGGACATATAAAACGAGAAAAATGCCCTAAAGTTTGAAACCCTAATTTCCACCAAGGAAATCAGAAGAATTCAATCCAGTCATTATGAAAAAGGGACTGGCCGATTGTCGAAGACCCATCAAATTCTGTAATGTACCCATGAGTTGATAGTCTGATTACAAAACAACAAATTCGAAAACACTAAATGCATAGGTACATTACCGAAATCTAGATATAAATGTGAAATAGCAAACCTGATCGATCAAATAAAATCAACAAATGTGAAATATATCCCTTCCACAGATCAAAATAATATTCAAGATTCTAATTTGTTGAGATTTTATGGAGAGGAGAATTTTTGGGGTATATTTCCAATTCGTTGAGATTGCTTGGAGAAAAGAATTTTTGGTGGTAGATAATGTTGTATATGATTGAAATTAGATTTGGTACTTATATTGATACCATAGTATTATTTATTGCATCACATCACAATTTAACAACACTCGAGTTCTTCAAACAAACACTCGAGTTCTTCAATCTTTGCTTATTATCGTACTTATATTTCCAACTTTTTTCATTGCATTTTTTATCATCAATCTTCTATTAAATAGTACATCTTGTTCTTGATAATGGTTTTAAGCCAAAAATTACTTTAAAAATATTAGTCAGTATACTGTATTTTTTCTTTAATAAAATAAGAGAGCAAAGATAATTCTTTAAACGTGCTTCTAACAAATTATTTGGAGGAAAAATATCGTCAGAATTTGTAATATTTGACAATTGTTGAAAATATTGAGTAGTAGGCAAGATCCTTTATTAAGTGACATGACAAAAGACTATGAAAAGTAAGTTTGACAAGTAGTGGGGGCGGTGGTGAAATAATGAACAAAATACTAATAATAGTTGTCGCACTTGATTCTCGATACAAGTTGGAGTATGGGAGTTATTGTGTTGGTCACTTGTATGATATATAGTAGCTTCATTGAGTTGACAAAAGATGAAATCAAGAATTTATTGAGTTGTATAATCATTAGATAAGGAATGGCATAGTGCATCTAATGACGAAGATGATGGTATTTGTGACTTTAATGATAGTTATTGGAGGTTTTTGTATATAATGATTGGGATGAGTCCAACAATTTTGATTTTGGGTGCAATTATTTTTTATTATTTTTTATTATTTTTATTTTTTTAAAAGTAACAATGCTAATCTGCTAGGAAAAGACAAGATTTAGAGATACCTAATGGAACTGAAGACTCTATGAATTCAAGTTTGAAATTTTGACGTGGTAGAAGTTAAATTATATGCAATTTTGTCCGAGAGTGCAACAAACGTACTTGCAATTCCTATTTCGACAATCGCTTCAAGTCAACATTAAGTAGTGGAGGGCATGTTTTTTTATTCATTTAGAAGTCCTTTAATAGCTAATGCAATTAAGGCTTTAATTTGTACGCAAAAGTAAAAAAGGCTACGTTCTATACTTTTGGGAGACCGACTATAGGGAGTGGACATTGAAGAGATAGAGTTTCAGGAAGAATTGGTCCAATTGAAAATTGGTAATTAGAATATCTATTCTTCTTCTTGATTATTAGATTATATCTTTGTTTTATTCACGCTTTTTCAAATTGAGATTTTGTAATTTTCAATGGAATGTAGAGCTTGCTAAGAAACTTACCCTGATACCCAGTGACGGATCAAGGAAATTCTTTTTTTTTTTTAATGAACATTTGGGCCGAAGGGATGGGCTGTAGCACGGCCCAGCTGTCCCTGGATCCACCCCTACTGATACTCACACAAATGATGATTCAATGATTGTGGAACTTGATTGATGATCTAATGTAAGTACAGTCATAATTATATTTTATATGTAATTTCTCACACTTACATTTTTTTCACATTTTGACTTTAAACTTTCATAATATAAATCGATGCAAAGGATGGACCGACTCTTTAAAAGGATTGATGTAGATAATCTTACATTGTTCGCTTGGAAATTTGCAATTTAAAAGCAACTTTAATGAGAATTTGTAACTCCAAAGCAGACTTAATGGAAATTCTTGAATTAATGGCATGTTTGTTTAATAATTGGACTTCCAGACACTTTATATATGACACTTTATATATGTTGGTGCTTGTGTAATAATAGTAACTTATATTAATTAGATTTATTTTATTTTTTTTAAATTTGTATACCGGTTCTTCTTTAATTTTTGTAAAGTACAATTAGGATTTGCTAACTCGTTTTACCAAAAAAATCCGTAAGAGAATTTGCGTAAACAGAAATAATCTGTTTGCTATTTTGCTTTATTATTTTTGTTAAATGAATTTTATTAACCTCACTCTGGGAAAAATATTAATGATGTGTAGAATTATGTTCTTTGATAATGTTTGGTAATTATGTCTTCTAAATCACTTGACGGGTGTATATGATTTCGTTTAATTTCCTACGACGTCTTTTGGATTTTTTATTAGTAAAAGAATCGGATCAGATTGAATCGGAAGTTGGTTCCGTTCCAAAAGCACTCAATTAATTCTGTTTGATTTGCTTCAAAATTAGATCGAGCTAGACCACGCTCACTTCCAATTATTTGAAGCAATAAGAATATAGATCAACCCAAATTGGTTAAAGGAAGAAAATTATGATATAAAGCAAAATTTATTTATATCATAGTCCAACACCACAATGAAGTCAGTCAATGGCACAAAAGTATTCTATTGTGAGTAGGATTCCAATTTACAACCATAGTAAAACCTGAAAATAGGCCAAAAAGAAAAAGATATTCGTTCACGAACATTGGTCTTGCAGAAATTCCTGCCCGGTTTCACCAGAACTTCAGAATGGAAGCCCGATTGAAAATCTTCATAATTTCGTCTTCTTGGAAAGAAGTTTCTCTCTGAGCTCTGCAACATCAATCTGCTCAAAGTGAGTCTCTGGAATCCAGTTTCCAGTCTTCGGATCTCTCATCCAGAATACTTCTTTTCTTACAGAATCAGCCACTTTTTTATTTACGGACGACGTCACTGTCTGCGTTTTAGTACTCTCTGCTGCAATTGTTGATGCTCTCCTGCTACATATAGACACATGTAAAAGGATAAAGAATTAGATGAGCCAAAAAAGAAAATCGAATGCCTTTTTTTAATATTATGGGGTCAGGTCGATTATATGAATTCCTTTTGCGAACCCCAAAGAAAGAAACATATCTTCTTTTCATCGACACTTGTTCATGCAGAATAATCTATCGAAATAAAGAAGATGGCATTGAATTGCATTGCATGAAAAATAGTTGCTAACCTTAGAAGCAAAAGGCTGTTGAGGAAAAACTTGGCCATTACTTTTTGCGAATAAAGATTGAATATAGATTTCTTTGTTAGGGTTTAGTGGGTTCAATACATGACAGGCTATATATATATAGACAGCACAAGCCGAAGTGCTTTGGGATTATACTTTCATAATTACCCTTAAGAATCCAGGAGACTTACCATGTAAGAGTGGGATATGAATGGGTTTATTACCATAATTTAATGTTGTAAAAGTGATTTATATAAATATATAATCACGTGGATTTAGGTAATTAATATTTACCATAAACGGCACTATGATCATAAAAGATTAGAGATCGAGAATATTGGCCCAATGGAGATAATATTCGAATTTATGTCAATCTCGGGGTTAATATGGAAGGTTTTGTCATATTTATTAATTAATTGGCATCTGGAAATTAATTAATCCTGATGATTCCAGAACCTTTTAGGGTGGAGACTATTGTAAATTTAATATTCTTGGCAAAGAGTTGATTCAATTAAATTGGCTTTCTTTGGATGAGAAAGTATAAACCTTCAAATAGATAGAAAAGAACCCAAAAAGAGAGAATAGAATAATTAGTTAAATTTTTGGAATAAAAGCATAAGAGCCAAAAAAATGGGATGTGGGTTTAAATTAATCCAAAGGTTATTTCATAACTGTTAGATTATTAATAATTTAATATGATGAGTACATTGAGAATGACAATACTAGAAAAATATATGAACAAGATGAAAAACAATTATCCCAAAATTTTTTATCTCAAAATTTGGCAAGGATCACGTAGTAACCCATCTTTAATAATCTTCCATCCACATGTATGTTACTTGCACATTTCGACACCACGTTAAACTGCATGACACCATACTAGACTACACGTGATCGTAGATCTGGCCGAATGCAACTGTTGCAAACACTTCGACATTCAAGTTAGATGGGGTAAGATATTTGACTATGGGAGAGATAATGGACGAAAATACAGGTGCTGGATCGAAGAGAGAACATTACGAAGATTGTGAATATTATATTCAAATTCAAATTAATCTTGAATGTCACTATGTACGTATTTATACCAAGAGATGTGAGTTGAGGTTAACTAAATGCTTGACATATTACCTCACCCTAACGTCCCATTAATCAATTTTAATTGTATCAATTCCCAGCAGTCATAGACATATGGCTATCACAGGCATGATCAAGGTTGAAAATCAGCCATTCTAGGCATGTAACCTTCATTGGCCTCCACAGACCGAAAAGCATGTGAAATAGGCGATTCAAAGTCAAGTGCTGACTTTGCATGGCCTCTTTCTAATTCTTACTTGCTTGGCTCCTAGGTGAAGGCGATGAGGCATGATGGTCACAGGCCTAAAGTAATTGCTTTTCAGGAAAATTACTTTGAAACTTACAAGTAAAGACTATTTATTAAAAATCAGGAGAATTAGTTTAAAATTCGTAAATTAGTTTATAATTAGAATTAAATAATTATAATTAATAAAAATTTAATTAAACATAATCCACTCTACTCTTACTCGTCCCAACCAATTTCATTTAAAACTTTCACTCTCTTTCTTCTCGCCCTTTATTACCTACCCATCCCCTTTCTAACAGTACATTTTCCGACACCGCTGGTGCGGCAGCGATTTCTAGTGCCTCTTCCTTCTCTCTCTTGATCACTCACCCCTTTTCTAACATCCTAATTTTTCAGTATCGCTTCGCCGTGCACAGTGGCAATTTTTACTTGCTAGGAGCCACCGATCCTGCTACAAATAGAGGTGGCTTCTCACCACATCCACTGACCCACCCCCATTTATCGACGCAGTAGTAAACCACTATGGTGGAGTGACGATTTCTTGCCTTGAGTTATAGCTGCTTCAGGGGTAAGTTGCCGAGTGCTTCTTGTACAACGACGACTTTTCACCCCTACCCACCCCTTTCTAACCCTTCATTTTCCTACGTAACGGTGAACCACTGCATGCAACGGCCATCAATGAGCTGCTATTACTTCAATGGTGAGCGTTGGCATTTTTGTTGAGCGGCTTGAAATTGATTTGGTTGGTTGTTTGATCAAACTTGTTGTTTGATGTGGTGGTGTAGGCGGTTGTTTGATCAGTTGTGGCAGGTGGTTGTTTCATCAGATCTGTTGTTTAACTAGAGTTTTGGGATGGTTGTTGGTGTTTTGAAAATGGTACTAGTGATTTTCCTGATATGTAGAGTAGTTTTGTTGTTGTTGATGGTTCTGTTAGTGGTGGTGTAGGCGACAATATTTCTGCTGTTGGTGGTGGTGTATGTGGTCATGATGAGATGGTGAATGTTTGGTTCTCGAAATTGTTGCGAATAGTGGTGGCAATACAACCGGGTGTAACCAAATCTATCTTCATGTGACTATCTGTGACCACATCTATGTTAACTGTTATTGTATGTAACTTGGTTATATACAGTGACAAATTAGACTGACATGATCACAGACGTCACACTGAAGGCAAATTTGAAGACAGTTAGTCACAAATAATACAGATTAGTGAAGGTAGTATTTATGGTTGCGGTTTTAAGTTGAAGGTGGTGGTGGATTGTGGTACTGGTTTGCGCTGTGTTCGGATTTGTTTGTGGTAACCCTCTATAACCAAGTATGTGTTTATTGTGACCAATTTTATGCTAATTGTAATCGATTGTGATGGTTACATACTGTCATAGTTAAGATTAACTTGGTCACAAATATCAAACTGAAAACAAATTTGGTCAAAGATAGTCACGAATAACACAGGTTAGGACTTGGTTATGTACAATCACAAATTAGACTATCACAGATAGTCACACTGAAAACATATTTGATCTCAATTAATCATATATAACACATGTATGGTCACGAAGAACACAATTAGTCCATAAGTGTGGTGTAATCTTCAGAAAATGCTTTAAATTTCTGGAAAATTTCTACAGGTGGGGATGGGAATGGTTCCATGTGATCGAGTGTAAAATCCAAAAACGTTTTCGATTTTTGAAAAATTTCTAGGGATTGGGTTGGGTGATGGGGTAAGGTAAGGGCCTGTGGGGGTGGTTCCAGGGGGGTGTAATCTCCAAAAAAAATATTTTGGTTGATTTATAAAGATTTGTTTGTTAAGCTCACCATGTAAAAAAATAGTTTTTATATCAAGTTGTTCATGTTCCCAGTCAAAGTGTGCAACTAATGCAAGCATGACCCTAATAGTAGTGTACTTAACAACTAGTGAGAAAATCTCATTATAATCAACACCCTTCTATGTGCAGCCCTTAACCACTAACCTAGCTTTAAATCTTAAGGATTCCGAGCTATTGGTACCTTCCTTAACCTTAAAGACCCATTTGCAATCGACGGTCGATTTATTCTTAGGTCTAGGTACTAGCTCTCATGTCCGATTCTTCTCTGGAGGACTCATCTTCTCTTTCATTACCTTAATCGACTCTTTGGATTGTTCGCTATTCATCCCCTCTTCAAAGGTTTTTGGCTCTCTATCGACTAGTTCTTCATAACTAGCATGTTGGAAAGCTAACTTAGATTCATATCCGAACCTCCTAGGTTTTCTCGTTTGTCTCCTTTCTCTATCCCTAACTAAGTTGTAATTAGCTAAAGGATTTTCTTTCTCAGTGTGCTCTTCTATCACTACTTCATCTCTATTCTCCACCTTAGGTTCATGAACCTGAGTCTCCACCTCATTTGGAGTGGTAGGGACAGATGTGCTAAGTTTTCTTAACTCCACCTAAACCGATCTATCTCTTTACCTGGTTCAGTTTTACTCACAGGTTTAGGTTCACTCTTAAGCCAAGACATCTCACCCTCATTAAATGTCACATTCCTACTCACGATGATCTCAACCACCTTTTGGTTTCTATCCCATAACCTATAACCCTTAACAACCTAGGGGTATCCTAAAAAGACACATTTTCTAGCTCTAGGTTCAAGCTTTCCCTCACTCTGATGGGAAAAAGTAGCGCAGCCAAAAGTTCTAAGTATAGAGTAGTCATTCAGTTTACCAGACTACCTTTCATAAGGGGTATCACCATTTAAAGCAGCAGATGGGGTCAAATTAATCAAATAACAAGCAGTTATAATAGTTTTGTCCCAAACGACTTTGGGACATCAGAACTTAACATCATACAATGCACTTTATCAAGTATAGTTATATTCATTCTTTTCGCTATCCCGTTTTGTTAGGGAGTGTAAAGGACCTTATTATACCTTGTTATTCCATTTTCTTTACACATACTGTCAAATTTAGTGTTACAAAACTCTAGGCCATTATCTGTCCTTAAAAATTTAATCCTTTTGCCAGTTTGGTTTTTCACTTACCTCTTCTAGTAATTAAAGTAATGGAAAGTGTCAAATTTATCTTTCAGAAGATAGACTCACACTTTACTAGTATAATCGTCAATAATAGACAAGAAATACATATTCTCACCCGATGTAGGATTACTAGTAGGACCCCTACAGATTAAAATGCACATATTTAAGCATGTTTTAGTTTTATGAACACTAGTGAAAAAAGATGTTTTATAATGCTTTCCAAGTACACAGTGATCACAAAATGACAAATCGGACATACAGTCATTACCAAATGCACATTTTTCATTAAGAAGCTTAAGTCCTTTAATGCCTACGTATGCAAGTCTATTATGCCATGTAGATGTGTGATCAACCTTAGCAGAAGAGATAAAGGAGTTCAAACATCTAATCACTTCTTCGGTATTGATATAAATATTGTTTCTCTTAGTTCCGTTAATGGAGACTAATGCACTCTTAATCATCTTTAACATTGCATTTCCAATTTTACCAATGAAGTCATCTTTTTCAAGTCTTCCTATTGAAATCAAACTTCTAGACAATTCAAAAATATATCCAACATCCTTTAAAGTGTACACATAACCAGTGTCAAACTTTATATTAATGTCACCAATCCCAGCAATCGTATAGGCAAAATTATCACATAGCACAACAGGTCAAGTATTAGATTCATGCAAGTTTTCAAATCAATTCTTTTCAGATGTCACATGAAAAGATGCACCAAAATCAAGTACCCACTTATGCATGCGGGATTAGCAGTTAGATTCAGTTCAGCAGTATACGCAAAGAGACTTGTAATTATATAGATCTCACCGTCATCTATCGAAAGTAGAGGATAACACGTTGACCTCATCTCTCTCCTTAACATTTAGCTTATCCTTCTCCATATGACAATTTTTTATAAAATATAGAGTGTTCCCACAGACATAGCATTTTCTGGCTTTCGTCCTAGATTTTGAGCTAGGTCTACCTTTGCCCTTCTTCTTCTATCCATTATTACTTAACTCGCCACTACTTTGGTATCCATCATGACTGTTTTGCCTAAATTGAGTTATACCCCATATCATATGTAACTTATCGTTTCTCTTATCATGTTTTTAAGTCCTAATTTCCATCTCTTTACTTTTAAGAGAATCTATAACAATTTCAAGCGTCAAGGTGTCCCTACCATACTGAATGACGTTTTTAACTTCCTTATATAAGTCAGAAATAGAATTGAGCAAAATTATGGCCTTATAGGTTTCAAAAACAGCCTCATCACAGTTAACAATATCTTGTACCAATTTGTCAAATACATCTAAATTGTCATCGAGATCCTTTGAAAGATCTATTTTAAAGTTGAAAAATCATTCAAGGAGGTAAAGTTTGTTTGATGTAAATTTTAGCAAATATGAGTTTTCCAATTTTTTCCGAAGTTCTTTGATGGTTTTCAGTTTACACACCTTTCTCAAAACGGCGTCAACAAGTGTAAAATGATTGAAGTGTAAGCAAGCTCATCAGCTTCTTCCTTTTGTTCTTTTGAAAAATCAGTTAAAATATTGCTTTCAATAGTTTTTGAAACTTTTTGTTTGACCAAAATACCCTTCATTTTTTGTTGTCAGATTTCAAAATCATATTTTTTGTTAAAAGTCCCCAAATCAAAATTGAGAGTTGCCATTTTCACCAAACAGTAAAAAATGCACAAAACACAGTTTAACCACACAAAACACAGTCAAACCACACAAAATAGTCCTAGGATCACAAACAATATATTCCGTTCTAAATTTTCAGGGTTTCGTAAGACTTGTAGTCTTAGATCAAGGAAATGTTCGAAAGGGATAGGATCTCGATATTCTAACAGAGTTAATAAACAACGAAAATAGAAATGCAACAAAAATAGATATGTCTAACATATACAAAGTTTCTTGGCAATTATAACACTAAGGAAGTGTTTGATTGCCAATATTTTCCATGAAAAATATATTTTTTCTATCTAAATTTTTACTTTTGTATTGTTTGATTGACATTTTTTTCATGAAAAACATTTTCCTACTTTTGGTCACGTGACTATATTTTCCTCAAAATTAAGGAAAATATTTTTTTTAGAGGAAGTAGGATTTTATTTTCTATGAAATTCACTCTCTTTTTTCTCCCTCATTTGTCTACTCTCTCTCATCTACCAACCAATAAGAAACCAAAAAATATACATTTAATTGACAATTTCTATGCAAATAAGTTCTACACAATTGAATTGCCTAGAATTTATTTTTTTTCCATACAAATTTCATGTTTGTAATCAAACGCACCCTAAGAACAATGTGCTGATTTAACCAAAAGACAAGTACTCAATCAAACAGTTAAGAGCAAGTAATCCTAATTTCTAACACAAGCAATGTTATCCCTTTACTGTAACCACAACCCTATTGTTACCCCGCATATGGTGATGCGCTAATGCTGAAAATTAAACAGGTTAAGCCAATTTACCAGAACAAACCTATTCGAGTCTGTAAATTGGAAAGATGAGAATTTGCCACTTTAGGGCCACCACTGTTCGCCCAAAGGTTCAGCAAATATACCAATGCCAATCAGCTACAAACGCAGATTAATATCAAGGAGCAAAGTCATCCAAATTTTCGTGCGTAACCCGATACACTAAACAAAACACAACATTACATTCGAGAGGTTAAAATAAGTTTTCTATTCAGAAAAATCTTACCTGAAACGTCGCCATGTCGCGCGGCAGCGACTGCTGCCATGCACAGCCTCATAAGTGGCACCTAGATTTGCTGATCGTAGGTCCAATCTCCGTTTGTCCAACGAAGATCACGTTTGGAAGTAATTAAAGATTTCAAATTCAGTCAATTTCAAGGAGTCGGCCTTTTCTTTCAATATTTGCTAGATTTCATCAACCCACACTCTGATACCAAATGTTGAACTTGTATTGACCACCAAGGTAGGCTCAGGCTCAGTTTATTTACGAAATACACCACAATGAAACGACTAATCGACCCAAGACAAAATCAAGCTTCCCACTTTCGGTTGCCAAAGACTTACTTGTTCTCAACGAACTATTTGAGGTACAAAATAATAGCTCGCTGGTAAGTCAGAACAAGATTATGAAATTCTGCTGAAAAAGTAGTTATCTTTAACATAATGTAATAAATTCCAAGAATGAAATCAAAATTAGTTCTACTAATAAAAATTTACGCATTATAAATACAACATGAGATTGCTCTTCCACTTCTATTAGTCTTAGCCCTTGTTTGATCTTCAATATTTTTTAAATTATCTCTCTTTTTCTTAACTATGCATTCTTTAATAAAATAATATTACAATCAATTCTAAAAAAAATTATTTAATCACAAATTCACCATCAATCTACCATTCCAAAATGTGTTCTAAACAAAAATGGGGCTCAAACATGTCATTAAGCTTTTGTGTGCATATTCTATCTTTAGCCTATTTCAATGTATTGTGATCATCTCTAGCAATTAATGCGAGACTACTGCTATTTAGCCAATTATAACTCCAATCTATGTAACTATAATGTGACATTAAATGATGAGTGGAATTAAATGATTTATTTAATTCAACCTTTCATCTAGTCTATCACTTATTATCACAAAGATTGGGATTATAACGTAAGTGGGACTAATTAGCATTATTCTTAATGCAATGAATAGAAGGACCATGTTTCTTTATAGAAATCAATTTGCGTCTCTCTTTATCATGAATCAAATTTTTGGGAATAAATGAGGCTGGCAAGTGGCAACTTCAAATTGGTGGGTTAAGAAGAATCAAATATGTTCTTCCACATTAAAAATTGTTATTGAAAAGGGAGAACAAAATTGATCTGAGATAAGGGGAAAAAAATTAGCAATTTAGCATTCTTCCTCTTTCTCCCTCTTAAATTTTCATTTTTTTATTTATTTTTTTCAAATTGAACAATTGAACCACCTCAAGAGATGGGGTTGGATAAAACATCTGAACTAAACCCGATCCAACCTGACCCGAATTGAATTGAACGATTCTTCTTAAATTAAATAACCAAACGGATATTTGTGTTGAGAATAGACTTGGTCTCGTTCGGTTCTAGACAAAGAACTGAATCTTCCTAATTTCTTTCATTTATTTATCTTCAATAAGCCAAATTATTTTATTTTTTTAAAATAAATTTGCTAGATAATTAATTTAACTTGGACCCAAAATATGATTTTCCTATTTCTAATTTTCAGCCAAAGCCCAACTTAATCAAATTAACCTAATTTTTACCAGAATCTATTATTCTATCGTAGTATCATTTCTACAATTCTGAAGAAATTGAATTGGAAGCTTAGTTACGCCTCTCTTCATTATTGTAAGCTCGTCATCTTTCTCTTCATATGGTTTTAACAATCAAATCTATTAAGAACTTAACAAAGAGAGGCACAAAATATTCATAAAATTGAACTACGTTATTTTGTAAGATCTAAGATAAAATATATCATTAGTTGAATTAATACAACGTTTTTGCAAATATTAAAAAAAATTCAATTACTATATGGGACTTGGGAATCGAATGGAAGAGAAACCGAATTGCTCCATTTTCTGGTTCGGTTTAGTTCTCATATTTGGAGTGAATATAAATTGTGGGTCCTTCAAAATTAAAGGATAACAAATGGATAATAATTGTGATTGGATGACATACGTGAACAAAAAGTACTTTAGTCTAACTTATAACATTATCTTTACCAAACATGAACTTTGTTTTCTGAAGGAAATTTCAAGTGCCAAATTATGAAAATATGTGACAAGTGTTTTAAAATACACTTTGCGGTGTAGAGACACGAAACTTTTTTTAGCCTAGCATGTCTAGAAAAATTTTGGGGTCGACATGACTGGGCTTGTGGGTTTTAAAAGTTTTCAAGTGTAAGATGAATTGATTCATTGGTTGTAGGCCACGGACCTCTAGAGCCAAGTCTGAGTATTGTTTTTACATGTCAAGTCACTTAGCCTGAGTAACTTGATACATTTAACATCTTTAATTTGAACAAGTATTTGGACAACTCCGAATATAATTCTTTCTTTTTAAAGAATCTCTTTTAGTTGCTCTAAAACAAATGTCGAATTTAATGTATTCCATCAAAATAAATGGAATAAGAAAACTTGATTCCCTGTTGGTTAATCAAATTTCAATTATGAAAGAAATGCAGCCACTAGAATCATGTCAAATCGACACAAACTCTAAATCACTAACTCTAGATAACTAACTAAGGTCTCTAAATAATCATTTAGTAACATAAGTGATGGAGATGATGAGATAGAAAGTTTGCTTACAAGCAGTCCCCTTAAAATAGCACATCTACAAAAGTTTGATGCAAAAATCCATAAATAAGTGATCAAATTAACCGAGTTTCATATGTACCATTTTATTCTAGATAAGCATGTTGACACCCATGAATGTGTTTTCATCCTTTTTGTGCGCTTGACCATCAAATCCTATATTTTGGATAGTCTGTCTGATGAATCAAGAACCTACTTGCATGATATTATTGCCTTAGAGAATGGTCCCAAATTTAGCTTTTGTTTGGTAAAACTTTTTCCATATTTTAGCTGGTCAAATTTTATTTTTAATTATACATTTTAATAGAGTCACAACTTTTATCTATTTTTAACCATATATTTTATAGGATCCATCATTTTATAATTTCAAAAAATTTTGTCAAAAGTTCTTGAAAATATTTTAATCTCTATTCTTTTGCTTACAACATATGCTTTACATCAGCAACTATTACTAAATATTACGTGTGATTCTTTTCTGCCCCTTGGATTTATAAATGGGCGTCAATGTTTTCTTGTATCTTCCACTTGAACTACTTTTATTACTTCCAATTATAATGATATTCTTTAGACAGAATTTATTTTTTTAGTGCAGATTCGAGTTTAAACTTGAAGCTTGTTAAGTGATTATAAATGGTTGAAATTATAAATTAATAGAAATGAGTGATAGATAAGTGGAAGATACTAATAGTATTACTAAATGTGCAGATAAAAAGTTATTTGACTGTCTACAAAGAGTTAATGAACATTAGTAAAAATAGATTACTTTAAATATTTTACAAAAATATTATAAAGTTTCAGTTTTGTAAAAATTAAAATTAAAATTTTAATAAAATTCAAATTCAACAACTAATTATAATCACGTGTTTTATAGGCTCATGTCTTTTAAACCACATATTTCATATACTTTTATCAAAATCTCCTAAAAATTTAATTTTAATCCTCACCAAACATGGCCAAAATGTTTATCTCTGGTTACTTATAATTCTATTTAAGTTCTAATTATCTTTCACACTTTATTGGTTTGAATTTCTTATTTTAATATTGCTTTATATAAAATTAATTTATGTATAACTACATTTACTTCCATTTGGAGAAGTCACATTGTATCCTTCCTTTGCTTGTTATTTTCTTCTTGAAACTCTTGATTTCTAATAGAACTATAGTATATTAAGAATTGCGAACCTTTATTTAAACCAAAACATTCCACATATTAAATACCCACGTGAATTTTGATCAAGTTTAGGTCCAAACAAAATAAAACGAGCTCAATAGTTTACGTTTACGCATAAAGAACGGACTCAATAGTACAAATAATCCAATTAAAATGAAATTTCTTTAGATCGAGTAGAGGCCTTACCTCAAATTAGGGTTGGGCAAATCTCCCGAACCAAACCGACCAAACCAAATCCAAATTGAATTGAACCGAACCCGACGGTTCTTATCAAATTAAATATCCGAACGGGTATTTGAATTGAGAACCGACGGGTACGGTTCGGTTCTCGGTTCTAGACGAAGAACCGAATAAGAACCCAATCTTTCTAATTTTTTTTATATTGAGTAAATCAAATTATTTTAATTTTAATTTTTTCTAAACAAATTAACAAATTAAAAATTTCTAAATCCAAAATTTTGGCCCAATAATTTGTTTCATTTTTATTTTTTTTAATTTTTGGCCCAATTACCCATTTTATTATTTCATCTCTTAGCCCAACAAGATCAAATCTACTAAATAACCATAAACACCTACACTAAAGTGCATAACGTTGTCTCGACTCTCGCAGCCTCGCTAACATTCCAAAACCTACATAAACGTCGGTCGACGCTATGACCCCCGATCGAAACTGTGACCTCCGCCGACCGAATCTTTGACTGTGACGATCATTTGAAAAAGGTAGTCTACAGTCTCTGACATTTCAAAATCATTGAATGTATCATTAATTGTATTTATATAATGTTGTTATAAATATTAAAAAATTTAATTATAGTACAGAACCGAACCGAACTGAATCGAACGGAACCGAACCCGAACAGTTCCATAATTATATTTTGACCCGACGATTCCATTTACTAGATACCCGAAAATTTTGGGTCGGTTCGGTTCTCTTTAGAACCGAACCGAACCGACCCACGCCCATCCTTACCTCAAATAAAGGTTTACATAAAAAAAAATGTCAAAGCTCGTACTTAGCAATATTGTTAAACATGTGAGATTAAACAGAAGAGCTCGTACTTAGCAATATTGCACAAAACGTCATTACGCTTGACTTTGAGTGTGCAAAACATACATACGTTTCAATTTTTTTGCTTTTTTACCTCTATTTTCACGTTGCATTGTGAAAAACGTTATTTTCATCAATTTTATGCAATTTCTCAATTAAATTTTGTAAAATAAGAAATATACCTTCATATTTAAATGAAAACATAAAGACCGAAAAAAAAAAACATAAAGAACAAATTACAATCATATTTCCAATCTTTTCAAAAAAGTACAAATAATTTCCAAATAAATTAAATTAAAAAATTAAAAAAGAAAAAAGAAAGAAAGAAAGAAAAATCACCTTCTTCTGTCTCCCTCTCCTACCCAATTTGTTTAGGCTTATTCCAAACGATGATCGATCAGAGAAAGAAAATGCACAAATATTTGAGAGTAAAGTTGCAATCCTATTCTTAAAATTTAATAATAAGAATGATGATATTGGATGGATTTGACAACCGCCTATAATGACCAACAAAGTAAGGCACTCTACATCTATGCCAGCTCGTCGACCCCCATGAGCATTATAGGTCTACGCTAGGCCGTCGACCCCATGGGCATTCTACGTCTACATCGGGCCGTCGACCCCATGGGCATTCTACGTCTACATCGGGCCGTCGACCCCATGAGTACTCCATACCTACATCGAGCCGTCGACCCCCATGAACACTCTACGTTTATACTGGGTCGTTGACCCCTATGAGATCATCTACCAATATACAGCCAACCCAATACTTAGCCATAAAATCATCAATGAAATGGATAGGAATCACATAATGGTAGTCATGGGTACAACCAACTGTCGAATAATTGGAGGCCCCCCATTTAGAACGTGGAGGTACTGGAAAAGGTTACATGGGACACATGGCACGATAACTACCCAACAGTCACGTGGCTCCAGTCCCCTATAAATATAACCAAGGCAAAGCAGGTATTTTTGGAAGAACTTTGACTATTTGAATACCTTTTTTGCTTTTCTCACTCAATACTAATTCTCACACCAGAATTAAAACGGGGAAAAAGTCCCACCCTCATTTTTCAGGTGACATTTGTTCATTGGAGTAGCACAAACACCTTGTGCCTCTAGGAGGACAGGGAGGTATTATTTCGCTGCTACTTCATTGGCCCCATCTATGGGAAAACTTCCACCGAACAGAAAAATTATGTCAAGAAGTGATATGCACTTGATGAGGGTTTACCGCTGCCACAATATGTAACGCAAAGCCAGTTTAGCGCTTTGGAGGCTCAAATATCGACGATGATGACCTTCTTACAAGATCAAGCACAGAAAGCCACACTCCCACCGTCGAACTCAACAGAGGCTATGCAGTCGTCCCAGGGGCATGGCAGAAGTCCAACCGGCAACGGCGAACTCGTGGGCCCGAGGGATAACAGTTCTATAACCTGCACCACCTATGGTATACCTAGAGCAGAGGATGGAGGAAACTATGCCCTAGAAGATAGACGATGTGCTGTCTAGGAGAAAGGACGAACGCAAGCAAATGGTTTAAAAGGATGACCCCTTCGAATCATGACGGTCCCTCTACCCAAGGGCATCAAGCAGCCCATAATAGAGGCATATGACAGAGTCACGAATCTGCTTAACCACATGCAGACCTTTGTTAATTTGATGAGACTCTACGCAGCACCTAATGTAGTAATGTGTTGGTCCTTCCCTCCGACACTCAGGAGGGAAGCCAAAGACTGGGTAGCAAAACTAGCCCTTAGTCTATTCGAACATTCGATAAGCTCTCCAAAAGTTTTGTAGCCTACTTCCTAAGCAGCAAGAGGAAGAGAAAGACTGTCATTGGGTTGATGCAGGTCGTCCAGGAGAAGGACGAATCTTTGCAGGAATACTTGGCCAGTTTAGCCGAGTGACACTTGGAATAAAAGACCTTTATATGTCGGCGATAGTAACTGCACTGATGAAAGGGACACGGAATTGGACCTTTAAGATGTCACTCTCCAAGAATATCCCAATGTTGATGCATGACCTCCTCAAGAAGGGAGACAAGTATGTTGATGCTGAGAAAGCGGAAAAGGTCACAAGAAATCTCAGAGAAGGATGAGAGATAGAGAGTTACAAGTGAAAGGCAGGTGACAAATCAAGACCTATAAAAAAAAGTCAAGGAATGAATACGTACGTAAGGGGGCCACCCAGGGCCGATCAATCAAGCAAAGATGAGAGGAAGTCAAGGCCTTCACCCTTTTAAATACCACATGTGCAAAACTGTTGATGGAGATACGAGACATGAAGAAGCTCGAATGGCTGACACCAATGATGACGCCACGAGCAAAAAAAACCAGGGCAAGTATTGCCATTTCCACAAGGATCATGGGCATGACACTAAAGAGAGAACCTTGTAAGACGAGGGCTCTTCAACAAATATGTTAAAGACAACCAGGGTAAACAAAAAGTAGAAGATTATCGCCTATCCAAAGCCGGAGTGATAAACATGATCATGGGGGTAGCAGCTAGCGGAGACTCAAACTCAGTAAGAAAAAGCTATGCGCGCTCCATCGCGATCTGCTCCATCCAAAAGTAGACAAGGTTCAATCAGCACATCACTTTTGGTGATGAAGCCTGACCGACGTAGCACACCCCCATGATGATGCCTTGGTGGTCGTGAGCGACATAGCAGACTTTGATGTTAAGAGTGTGCTAGTCGACGGTGGGAGTGTGGTGAATATTTTTACTTGGAAAGCTTTTGGGGCCTAAAGATCTCTCCTAAGAAGTTTAAAATAGTGACCACCCCTACAAGGCTTTGAAGGGACAATGATGATACAGGAAGGAACTGTGGAGCTTTTGGTCACGCTAGGTACATATCAAACGATCGTGGTGATCATGAGGAGCTTTATAATTGTCAAGACCGGTTTGGCCTACAACACCATCTACAGTCAACCATTGCTCAACGCCATTAGGACCGTCCCCTCAACCTATCATCATATCATGAAATTCCTAACCAGCAGAGGGGTCGGATGCCTATGAGGGGATCAACAGGCATCCAAAAGATGTTATGTTGATAGCACGTAAGCTAAAGGTTTACCACCAGTCATGATGTTGGATGTTGAGCCTCCAAAGGGTTAGATTGAGCCACTCGACATGATTGAAATGATCTTCGTATTAGAAGAACGAGAGTTCAGCATCAGGGCGGGATTGGAATCAGACGAGAAGGAGAAATTAGTAAGATGTCTAGCATGTAATCTGAACGTTTTCGTATGGAGCCTAGGTGACATCACCGGGATTAGCCCCGTGATTACACAACATCGCCTAGGTGTCCTACCAGGGATCAAACCAGTGAAGCAAACAAAAGAAACCTCGCCTCAAAAAGACAAGTGGTGGCGAAAGTAGAGGTGGAAAATTGCTACAAGCAGGTTTCATTTGAGAAATGCAATACCTCGAGTGGTTGGCAAACATCGTGCTCCTAAATAAGTGAAATGGGAAATGATGTATGTACGTGGATTACACTGGGTTGAATAAGGCATACCCCTGCTCACTCAGATAGACCACCCGGTATACGCCACATCAATCATGAGAGGCTCAGTTTTCTGGATGCATTTTTATGGGTATCATCAAATTTCTATGGCTGATCCGACCAGGAAAAGACGTCATTTATCATGGGTTTTAGGACCTACTACTATTCAGCCATGCCATTTGGACTAAAAAATATAAGGGCAACTTATTAGAGGATGGTAAATGAGGTCTTATGCGAGTTGATCGGAAATGTTATAGAAGCCTACGTCGATGACATGGTGGTCAAAAGTATCAAGGCTAGCGACCATATGATTGCCTATAGAAAGTGTTTAACGTCGTGCAGCAGAATAATTTGAAGTTCAACCTTGAAAAATGTGTTTTTGGTACTGCAGGTCAGAAATTCCTAGGCTTCATGATCACACAAAGGGGCTTGAGGCAAAACCTAACAAAATATGGGTGATACTAGAAATGAAGAGTTCCACTAGAAAAAAGGAGATCCACTAGCTAACAGGATAGGTAACGACCCTAAATCGCTTCTTGAGTCGAGCAGTGGATAAATGTTACATTTCTTCAAAGCCATTGGGGGCTCTACCAATTTCGAGTAGACTCAAGAGTGCGAGTAGTCACTAGAGTCCTTAAAATAGTCACTGCAGCAACCCCCAATCCTGACCAACCTGTACCTAGGGGACGTGCTATGTCTTTACCTGGCAGTATTACCACGGGCAATCTGCACAATGCTGGTAAAAGAATTTCAAAAGCACAAAAACTAGTCTACTATGTGAGCAAAGTGCTCAAGGGCGCAAAGAGGAGATATAGCTGGCCGAGCAACTAGTGTTTGTATTGATCGTCGCAATTAGAAAACTAAGACCTTTCTTTCAATCCCACATAGTGCAAGTAATAATCGACCAGTCTGTCAAACAGAAAATGGGCAATCGAATTGAGTGAAGTTGACATCGAATTTAAGTCAAGGACGGCTATAAAAGCACAGGCCCTAGGGGACTTCATCGCTAAGCTCACCATTCCACCAGAACCGTCGACAGGACAAAAGGTGGATTGGAAAATTTTTATGGATGAATCCTCTAATGTTGAGGGATCCAAAGCAGGGATCACAATGATTGGGCCGGACTTCGAAGAATTGGAATACTCACTACGCTTCCAATTTTTGATAACCAATAACAATGCCAAGTACGAGACAGTGATCACTAGCCTAGGTCTGGCAGTCGGGCTGGGGATGTCTTTGGTAGAGGTTTGCAACGACTCATAGTTGATAGTTGGGCAGATGTTGGGAGAGTTCGAAGCAATGGAAAGATGGTGGCATTTCTGATGAAAGTAAAAGATTTACAATGGAGATTCACAAGCTTCAAGATGACTAAGGTCTAACCCAATAAACTTATCTCGGGCAGTGAACACGCAAGTCCTATGATAGTCCAGCATTCAACACTAGGTCGACATGGTAAACATTGAGCACATAAAGAGTCCTATGATAGTCCAGCATTCACCATGTCGTATCTAAGATGTTTTTCTTACAACCCATAGCGGCAAGAGAGGTGTTATTGGAGATAAACGAGAGATTTATGGTAACCATCAAGGAGCAACCTCTCTTGCCTGTAAAACTCTATGATAAGGATACTACTAGCCTACCATGAAAAAAGATGTCAAAGAGTTGGTAAGGAAATGTGATACGTGCCAGCACTATGAAAACTTGATCCATGTCCTATCCGAGTAACAGACAGCCATCTTCGAGGTGTGCCCATTTTTTCAAAGGAGAATTGTCATTTTGGGACATGTGCCTATGGTCAATGGACAAAGAAAGTTTTTGCTAGTCGTTATCAACTACTTTACTAAGTGGGTGGAGGTAGAGTTGTTGACGACCATCACGAGGGCAAAGATACAGTGCTTCGTGTGGAAAATATCTTATGTCGAATGGTTGTAACAGATAACGACAGACAGTTTGACAATCATAGCTTCAAAGCCTTTTGCACGAGTTATCACAACAATCATAGGCTGACCTCAGTTGCTCACCCTCAATCAAATAAGTAGGTCAAAGCGATGAACCAAATCATAATGTGAGACCTGAAGACCAGATTGAAGAAGAAGAAAGGGCTTTGGGCAAACGAGTTGCCAATGTGCTCTGAGCATACCACATAGCCCCACGAGAACCAGCTGGGGAGACGTTGTTCAGACTATCTTTTAGGATGAAAGCAGTTGTCGCAGTTAAAGTTTTGAGTGAGATAAGTAGAATAAAAATCAAGCAGCTCGACGTCGCAGCGACTGAAAGAGAGCTTGACTTGCTTGAGGAGATAAGAGAGAAGGTGGCTATAAAGATGATGGCTTATAAGCGAAGGGCCACCGAGTATTTCAATCAAAGAGTAAGACCAAGAGTTTTCCAGCCAGGAGATCTTGTGTTGAGGGATACGACAACAGCAAGACACCCCAACAAAAGCTCGGGCCAAATTGGGAGATGCTGTATGAAATGATCCGTAGGCTTGGGAAAGGAGCTTACAACCTGAAAGATATGAAAGGAAAACCTTTAGATAGGCTATGGAATATTGAGCATCTCAAAAAGTATTACCAGTAGGTCCTCGGGAAGAGACATAAGCCACATTTTTTGTAAATACGGTAGATAGGCCATGATTTTTGTAAATAAGTAAATAGGTTGCTTTGTTGTTTTTCTTGACATAATGCCCAATAATGGCATGCTTCATTGTAATTGTTAACTTCATTCAATGAAAGGTCGTGGTAATGGCAAATGATGAGGGCTCTAAGAAAAGATCAGCCTAGTTGGGACTTCACGATGCGCCTCTTGAGCTCCCAATCCAAGCAGTTTTGAACCCCTCATGCCTACTCCACAGTGGCAAATGGTCCTAGGAGGAGAGTTCTTGAAGCCAAAAAATTGGTTAAGACCCTTAATTGCTGGACCCTATGCCCGACGGTTGACATAGCTTAAGTGGCTAAATGGAGAGTCCTAGAAGCCAAAAAATTGGCTAAGGTCCTTAATCGCTAGACCTTACGCTTGACGGTCAACATAGCCCAAGTGGTTAGGCGGAGAGCCCTCGAAGTAAAAAAATTGGCTAAGGCCCTTAACCACTAAACCCTACCCCTGATATAGCCAAATGGCTAGGCAGAGAGCCTTTGAAGCCGAAAATTGACTAAGGCCCTTAACCAGTAGACCCTATGCCCGATAGTTGACATCGTTCAAGTGGCTAGGTGGAGAGCCTTCGAAGTAAAAAAGTTAGCTAAGGTCGTTAACCGCTAGACCCTATGCTCGACGATCGACATGAACCAAGTAGCTAGGCAGAGAACCTTTGAAGCCAAAAAAATTAGCTAAGGCCCTTAAGCACTATACCCTACGCTCGACATAGTCCAAGTGGCTAGGAAGAGAGCCCTCAAAGCCAAAAATCTTGGCTAAAGTCCTTAACCGTTAAACCCTACACTCGACAGTCGACATAGCCTAATTGACTAGGCGAAAAGCCTTCAAAGCCAAAAAATTGGCTAAAGCCCTAAAACAGCTAGACCCAACACTTTACACTCGACAATTATCCCTATGAAACAAGGCACGACCCTGATGAATGTCTTTTTCTCAAACTACCATGGGATAAAATAAAGAAAGCAATGTAAGATAAAAGCAAACTAAATTATACACATTGAAGGACGACACCCATATGTCAAAAAGGATAAGGAAATTAAGCGTTGATAACGATCGGTAAAAAACATCTATACTCAAAACATATTGTGACCTCATGTCCATATCCCGGACTAGTAAGAGACAAAAGAGAAAGTACAAATGGAAAAAATGAAAGGCAGCAAAAAAAGAGGTGCCAAAAGGCCTAAACTAAATTATGCTTCAACTCGAATGAAAGGCCCCCTCGCTCCCACCTCGTGACAAGTGCCCAAAAGACTTGGACTAGTGCACCCCGCTCTCCTTACCCTTGAGCTATGCAAGAAACCTGTTAAAACCTGAAGGATCAATAGAAGGATGCTCAGTGGATATCCACTCCTTGGCCAATTTGATGGACGCTGCCACTGCCTTCCCCTGTATGAATGCAAAGCCTTAGCATAATCAGATAACGAATTGTATTACTCAATGGATGCCTCCAAATCCTTAGTATACTTGGTAGAGGCCTTATACTGCTTCATCGCTTCCTATGGCGCACAGGCCAAAATGGACCGTAGATTGTCAATCTTTGTCTCTTGCTCACAGGCTGGAACCTCCTTCTTCAGAGAAGATATTTTTCTTCTTATAGTGATGAATCTCTTTTTTCTTATCTTCAGCAAGAACCTTCAATTCTGAGGCCTAGCGAGGTTCAACTCAATAAGCCCAGTCAGAAGGGCCACTACCTAATAGGTGAAGAGACAAAACAGTAGACAAGTATTAGCCATGTTCGAAAGGATAAAGTTCAACATAAAAAAGATATGTGTGATTAGAAGTTTACCTGCTAAGTATAGACAGCCAAGGCTTTATCAATATCGTTGGCGCTACGCCCACGATTGCCCTAGCCTGAGCAAGGTTTCCAAAGCCGAAGTATCTCTATCTCATGATTGCCCGGATGGGAAAAAATTCGAAGTTTGGAAGAAAACTCTCGCACTCAAACCTGGTGCGACTCGAATTACCTTCTTTGAGGGGTCTCTTTTGCTACATGAGACCTTCTCCTAAGATCAACTATCTTTTCTCTCTTTAAGAGAATAGGAAATAGTTCCGCATCGCTCTTATGCCCTTGCTCCGGCATAGAGCCCATGGTTTCTTTCAAAATAAATTTCATACTTGCACACGCAAGATAAGATCCATCAAGTCCAAAGAATAATAAGCAAAGGAGCGTACAAATCCGAAATGAAAAACAAAGTGCTCAAAAGCCTACCATCAACTGGAACGAAACCCTCGTCGCTCCCCGACGCTGTCAGGGTCTTCATCACCTTATCAAGATCAAAGTCCATATCTGTATGCACAATATCAAGCTTGTTAGTCCCAAAGAATAACAAGTAAAATATATGCAAATGCTCGCAAAGAGAACCTACCAGTAGGTCGACCAATCCCTCCCTATTAATATGTTCCTT
Source organism: Olea europaea var. sylvestris (assembly GCF_002742605.1). Lineage (NCBI taxonomy): Eukaryota > Viridiplantae > Streptophyta > Magnoliopsida > Lamiales > Oleaceae > Olea > Olea europaea. Next base: position 192,231 of record NW_019230530.1, read on the forward strand.
ATGGTCAAAACAGATCCTAAATCTAGTGCAAGATGTGGTGTATCGGCCACTTGTTTGATTTGACCTCTTAAAAGAGAGGTAACTTTTACTTGACTATTGAAAAGGCGAATTTAAGGATACCGCCAATTGGTATTGAAAGAAAATTGATCCATCGATGATCGAACAAAGAAGAATCAAATTGTCTACCTACTGTTTGAATTCCTAAATTTGGGAAAGTGCAAGAGGACCCTAGTGGTAAAGAAGATAAACGCAATATATTGAGCAGATTCATGTATTTCAAAGACGCACCTAAAGAGGTCTATAGAAAGTGGAATTTTCTTCTAAGGCAAACAAACAAGAAGTATAACGCCTTTCTCCATGTGTTGAGATTTATTTAGCTAGGAGCGATATGTAATTCATTGGATGAGGAACCGAAAATCGCCATCCATAATGTCCATATACACAGCTATCTCGCAAGGGTCAGACCTGGAAACTCTTTCTTTAGGACTGGGGACTTTATAGATGTAATCATCGACTTAATCAAATCCGCAAATGACTTCTCCAATTTAAATGGGAAATTGTAGAGATTATAACATTTTGGGATCAAAGGTCAACAATCTCGCTCGCCATATCCCGTCCAATTTCTAAATTTCAGTCCAGGGATTTGGTTGAGCTAATATGTCTTTTAGGAGAACTTGGAATGAACATTTGAGGTTCAACCAAAAGAGTCGGGCTATCAGAATCATAGGGGATCTAAAAAAACTCGTGGGGGAAATTGTCGACGTGGCCAGCTGAGAGGCTGGTCGATGGTGGACTGGCCTTGCTGGCCAACTAGCTAGCCCCCTGAGGATAGCTCGATCAACGCGCTCCACCCTTCATCTTGGAGTAAAAAAATAAAAAAATAAAATAAAAAATACAGAAGAAGAAGAGAAACAAGTTCAAAATAAAAGACTAGAACAAAGGAAGAAGTCAGGAGGAGTTACCTTAATTATGGGAGGAGCAAGGAAATTTGAAAGAAGAAAAAGTGAATTCAAAGAAATCAAACCCACTTATGGGGTGCCATGTATACAGTATTGTGGCAACCTAAACTCTACTTTAACTGCTTGATTCACTTATATGGACCAATTATTTATAAGAGATTTAAAAAAATGATACTAAATAAATAAATTTTTGCGAGAAGAACGAAATTCTACCCCTTGCCAATGAACATCGAAAAGAGATAGAGAGGCTAGCGATATTGGATGGAATTCAAAATCGCCTATAATGACCAACAAAGCAAGGTACTCTATATCTATGTTGGGCCTTGACCCCATGAGCATTCTAGGTCTATACACGGGTCGTTGACCCCCATGAGCATTCTACGTCTACACCGAACCGTCGACCCCCATGAGCACTCTACACCTATGCTGAGCCATCAACCCCTATGAGCACTCCATGCCTATTCTGGGTTGTTGACCCCCATGAGATCATCTACCACTACGCAGCTAAACCAACACTTGGCATAAGATCATCAATGAATTGGATAGGAATTTCATAACGGCTTTCATGAGTACAACCAACTGTCGAATAGTTGAAGGCTCCCCCACTCAGAACATGGGGATAGTAGAAGAGGCCACGTGTCCCACGTAGCACCATAAATTCCCAACAGTTACGTGGCACCAATGCCCTATAAATACACCTAGGGCGAAACATGTATTTTTTGGAAGAACTTTGACTATATGAATACCTTCTTTGCTTTTCCTCACTCAAACTAAATGAGGTTCGTTTTGCACCTTAAAGAAACACACTAAACTATGTCAAAAATTTCTACGTATGAACTAAACCTCAAATTCTACAACGACCCCCAAAGACCATAACCAACCTTTTACAACTTATAATCAAGCTTTTAAAACCCTGTATGAGTTGTAATTTTCCAGGTCTCCCCGCAAACCATGTGTAGCAACTAGGCCATTACCCAATATCATACTCTTTATTTTTTTTTTTCCTTTACTTCCTGTTTTATTTAAATAGGAGGGTATATTTATCATTTTACAAATTTAGTTGAAAATTGAAAAAAAAAAATCGATGAAAATGATGTTTTCTACAATGAAACGTGGAAATAGGGGTAAAAATGCAAAAACTTGAAACGTATAGATGTTTTGCACACTAAAGACCAAATGTATGGACGTTTTGTACTAATAAGCCATAAATAAAAATTGAAATGTATTTTTTCTTAAAAAGACATTGTATGGTTTAAATCAATCTCCTGGAGTGTGCTGTAAAAGATTTGATTTATTTGTGCTTACAATTGATTTCAAAATAAGTAAGTTCGACCGTAGCTTGTATTATCAACATAATGAAGTTAATAATGACTGTACATTTTTAGTATTGTATATTGATGATATGATCCTAATTAGCGTAAAGAGTCGTTGTAACTTAAAAGTTTGCTTGAAGAACTGTGTAATTTAAATGATGAGGTGGTCATGTATGCAAATAGTCAATCCGTAATACAATTATGTAAGAATCATGTGTTTCACAAGTGTACTAAACACATAAGACATCATATCACATCTCATTAGGGATATGGCGACACAATGTGTAGTAAAACTTAAGAGTCACAATGTGTAGTAAAACTTAAGAAAGTTCTTTCACAATGTAATTCCTCAGATATAGGCACCAAGGTATTGTCCTTGATAGAGTTTAAAAGGTGTCTAAGTCTTTTGAACATTGGTAAAACTTAAGAAAGTTCTTTCACAATATCGGTATGCTCCAATTTTATTGGTTAGATATTGAATTGTTTATTCTTGCTTCTAAGTAAGAATTAGATGTCAAAGAGGAGGGATAATTCTATACAAAGGGTATTTAGCATCAACGTGTTTCCAAACAACCTTGAGACAATGATGAATTGAATAATCTTCATCACCTTAAGAAAATAATAGACCCAAACATCGCATATTGAAACACCTGAAACACCTTTTGACCCGATTCGTGAAATATAAAGTATCGTTTGAGGCTTTAACACTTTTATTTAAGGTTTGCTCATGACAAGTTGCTTAAGTGAGAGCATCGTGATGAAATTGGACTGTTGAGATTTGTCCTATACACATAAATGTGAAAAGCTAGTTTCATTCATATCTCTCGTTACTCTCGCTTTCACATACGCTGCCTAACTCTCTCTAAGCCTTGGAGATTTCTTCCCTACTTTCTTCTTGCTACAAACTACCCATTGATTTGATTTTCTCTTTCGTGGTGATTTTTCTTTGCTCTTTATGAATGAGTTCCTTGTTTACTTTGTGATTTTAAGTGGTGTGTTGAGAATTATATACCCTAATTCTATTTCACCGAGAACAATCAGTTTGAAGAAAGAAAAATAAACACTCAAGAACATGAAAGATTTATAGAGGTTCGTTTTAATGTGAAATTACGTCATATCCAAGAGAAAATCGCATTTCTATCTTCTGTAGTCTCTCTTTCTCTCTTTTTTATGATAATATTAAAATCTAAGGACAGCTCCCTATTTATAAGATAAGTTAGGGCAAAACTTAATTATACAAGGAGTCAAATTCTTTAATAGAATTTTACAAGAAATCAAATTTCCAAATAGATCTTAAATTAAATTTTGGTTGGTAGAGAGGGGTATCCTGCCTACCTTCCAACCTCCACGGAGACCTCATCGTGGAGGTTGATCCGCGATCAGCTCTTCAAAGTGACAATAATTAGGCTTCAAAACTTAACATGATGGTCCTCCTAATGTTTTTTTTTTTTTTTTTTTTTTGGGCAGAAGTGTTAAAGGGTGTTTGGTGTATAAGATTTAGGCAAAACTGACTCGTAATCATTGTAGACACATCATTGATGTTGAAATGCACATTTATATGTACTGTGGTCGATTTGGTGTTGAAATTCTCCGTTGAATCTTCAAAACTATGGATAAAAATCTTTAAAAAAAGTACTGCTTAGTTAAGATATACTTGAAATATAGGCTTTACAGTATTTTGTTTCCATATTTCCAGTTTTCCGATTCATATGGTTTGATACAACTTTGAATCCGAATAATTACACAAGTTAGTAATTCAAAAGTTAAAATTTTGAATTTTACTGTTGAGTTACAAGTTATAGTGTTCAGATAACTTATCAACCGTGAAATTGCCTTTTTGGCATGTTTGTTTCTGCATTCGTATCAATGTCTTGAAAATTAGGTCAATTTGATTAAAGATGACTTATAGCAAAGCTTGAATCCCTTTATTTACATGTTCATAACTAGAAAGTCATTCATAACTTGATGGAACTGTTACTTCCCCAAATGAGATCCTAATTGAAACTCTTATTCACTCTGAATGGATTTGAGAAAGTATTCTTATATGATACATTCAAAAGATCTGTACATGTTATTAACTGAAGTCAATAATTCCTATAAACAATTAGCACAATGTGTTGAAACCATTACAGTTTAAGCCCTTGTGCTCTGAAACCCCTTTGTCTGCAGTTTTAGGCTCATTATCATCAGCCGCTTGAAGCCAACATCTGTGAAACAGGTCAACGATCTCGACATCTCTGCAGTGGAAAACGACAGAATTCTATGAATTAAGGTTCTTGTGCAGGTGAAATATATCGGGATTTTTACAGATTTACAGTGGCAACACTGCATTAGTTGGTTGAACTGTGTTTTTTGTTCAACATCCAATTAAATCTTGCCGTCTGTTAAAAATTGTCAACCATTTCTGTACATGTAGCAGGGTTCGAATTCTATTTATTGATAGTGTATTACACAATAGAGCTGTAAATCAGGCCATGTGAGTCGAGCTTATGCAGGGCTATCAATCAGGTTTTTACTAGTCATTGAGACTGATGTTTTCCTCGTAGACTCATTATCTCATATGATTAAACTAATTCCTTGTCCATTAGGTAATGCAATTAGACTTAGTTTATGAGGAAACAAGCCCAATTGACAACTCTTGGCATATGAATATGTTCTAAATTATAGTCTTTTACCTTGAATCACAAGTGATTTTCGTCGATTTCTGGAGATAACGAGGACCCTCATCGTATCCTTCACATGTTATCTCTCCGTTATCATCCTTATAACAAACAATACCGGAGGACAGATCTTCGAAAACCTATCAGAAATCATCTCTAATCACCATTAACACCGTGTATATGCTTGAAACTTAGCCAAAACCATTTAAAACGGATAAAAGAAAAACTAACCAACCTTGTTCCTGATTGATGATCTGATCTGAAGAAGTTTACTATTGATTCGGATTTGATTGTTGGCACACATTAGTAGTCTATTTCCAGGCCTTCGGTTTGAAGCAGGTTCTTGAATTACAAGAGAACCTGAAAAAGGGTGTCTTGTAGCCATTAATAGAGTGTTGAATTGGAAGGAATAGTATGAAGATGGTTTTTTCTATGCTGTGGAGCTTTAACTTAATGGAGAATGATATAGCTGGACTAGAAATATTACATATAAAACCTTGGGTAAATTCCTCTAGGAGTCCCCAACCTTTTATAAGTGTGGCAGTCATGTCCTCTACCTTTTAACATTGAGCACGTGGTAATCTTTACTTGTTTGAACATGTCCACTAAAACTTACTATCCATGCGACTCATACATGATGTCTTACTGAAAGGGAAAAATTGTTCGAAAAGAATTCATTTATTCTACAAACCAAATAGTTGAAAAAACTTTCCTATGATCCGATTATTTCCAAGTACATGTCATCCACTGCGTTATCTGGCTTCTCTGTGGTCGCCAAAAGCCGACCCGCTCTCGGATATTTGAGTGGGTTGACCTAGGAAGGGGTCCATCTGCTTCTCACGTTCCATGAATAGTCAGGACATTGAGGAATATTCAGAAAGGCATTTCAAGAATTGGTCTTGAATTTTATTTATTTTGTTTTTTTTTGTTTTTTTTATTTGTGGTTTCACACTTACCTTTCTTCTAACGAGACTCAACCAAGGTCAATAACCCGATAATGAGCTAGGCCTTGGACAATTGTTATCTGTGTTCTTTTTTGGATAATTTTTACACTTTCAATTATACATCATATACGTATGATATAGCCATTTAATAGCTAAATTGACATTTTCTATTCAGGCAACATGTTCAAAATCTTAAAAGAATCGGGGATATGGGTACTATAAATGAAAGGTTGAGGATATGGCTGCTATATTTATAAAAGATTGGGGCCCATGAAGGAATTTACTTTAACTTGTATGGTTGATTTGGTCATAGGTTTTGTCTTCACGTTGAAATATAAATTAATTCAGTTGAAACAAGGGTGAATGTCTAATCATCTTGCATTATCTAGGTTAGTAAATATGTTTAGTGGGCTCCATTTTAGCTTATCTTCAACAAGAAATATAAGTCGTGTATGGCATAATTTTCTATTGATTAATCATTTGATGGATCAATATGTAATATATTAATACATGGCCACTAATTAACACGAAAGTTTATAGAACGTATCAGCGATTTCAACACTTTCTTTTCAACAAGAATATATATGTGGTTGCAAGCACAGTCTGGATGTGATTCGATCGGGTTTTTTTTATAGAGGTACCCCAGTCCATGTAGATCGATTTATACATGCCATTATTTTAAAAGAGAAAATATTTCAATAAAATATTTGTGACAAAATTTGATGTTGCTGTTGAAGCTCCATTATCAGCTTCTTCAAAGCATCTTTATGGTAAGTTTAAAATTATCCATCAGTCATTATCGAAAGTAGACGGTCTCTATTGCTGCTTTAGGTTATACTTCTTTTTAAGATGAATTATGAACTTCGGCAATATGCACGCTATCCTAGTAATTGTGTCACACAATTATCAATTATTGGTGGGTAAATTTTTTCCATGGTTATTCGACTTTTAGCAAAATTTTAATCAAGTCACTAAATTTTCATTTGTTTCAGTATGGTCTCTAAACTTTAATTTAGTTTCAATTATCACTCGATCACATCTTGTCACTTGTCATCTCCCAAACTAACAAGAATTTGTTTACTTAACAGTCATACCATACCTACTCTTCCACGTAATCGTTACGTGACACTATAGAAACTAAAATGGGAAGATTAGACAATATCTTTAGATTAAAATATTAAAAAATAAATTTTTTATTTAACACTTTTATGACATTATATAATGGTAAGTTGGGTATGCAATGTAGCGATTTTGTGTAAAATTCATCATGGTGTGACGTCCAATTAATCAATTTTAGTGGCGAAATGATAAAATTTAAAATTAAATTAAAGTTCAATGACCTAATTTGAAATTAAACTGAAGTTTAATGACTCAATTTAAAATAAATCGAAATTCAATGATAGATAAAAGTTAAGAGACAAATGAGATTTTGCTTAAAGTCTATTAACCGCAAACGCTATTTTTCAATAAAATTTTCAAAATAATCTGATTGAAGTTGAAGCTTAGACCATGTTTAGGCTCCTTTTTTCCAAAAATACATTTTTTTCAAAACTCATTTTCAATTACTCATTCCTTCATAAAATAATGTTACACATAAAACCTAAATCTTTTTCTTATTTTTTAGCCATACATTATCCAAAGAATCACTATTTCAATATAAATTTTCCTCTGAAATCTCATTTTAATGGGGCCCAAACAATGATTTAATACTAATGCAAGGGTTGGGCCAATTATAATGGATCATGAGGAGCCAGTGGTGGAAACGATGACTAGGCAAGTGGTAGGTTCCTTCACTATGTAAGATTCTAAATGTCTAGCCCTTCGGTTGGATCTGCTGTTCGCACAAAAGAATGATTTGTTCATACAATCTATCGAGTGTCATTCTTTTGTGATGGAACGAACTTTCAGTTTGTACCCTTTTTTGTGGGTTGGGGGCGGGGGGAAGGTGCTTCTTCATGATATTCGTAGCTTCTTAGGAACGTTAGAATAACTATCATTTATTTGTTTTCTGTAAGGAGAATATGGTAGCCAATGAGTTAACTTCTTACACTTATGTGCATGATATTTTTTATTTTGAACCGATTGTATGCCTACTTTATTGATTCTTTTGTATTGAGCGATTTTATTAATGCAATTTGTTTTTATTATAAGAAATGCACAAAATTTTAATTTTTTTTTCTTTAGTATAGTTTCCTATTGAACAATCTTTCCGAAAACCTTGTGTCAAGCTTGAGAGTTGATACATTTTCAAGGCTTTCCTCGCTATTTTATGACAATATACAAGTGCAAAAGGTATGAAATAATGCATATTTGACTTTCACTTGCAATCGTGACATCACCATATAATTGAGAAGATAATTATTTTTTTGTATAGAAGAAGAAAGCAAAGATTATTTGCGCTCTCAAATGCTCAATTATTAATATATATAAAAGTATAGGTTTTAGACTCAACTTACTAATTGACTTGGTTGAATTATCAAGATATCGGATCACTAATTTGATTGGTGGGTTGGTGGTTTCTCGGACTGTATCATTTTGAGATTAAGTACTTATTTGATAGGAATTTTGTTAATTGATTTTTTGATCGTTAGAAAGAAAATGGGTCCTACCTGTAAAAGAAAAATTCAAAAATAACTAATGAAGTAATGAAATAAAGGTCAAAAAATTGATTTTAATTAACTTTTAAACCCCCCACCAAACAAGCCCTAAATCTTAAGTAATTTATAGTTGATCATAATAGTTAATCATATATTTTATACTTGAATCAACTGGTCGAATCTGAATTTTATTACTATGAATGAAACAAATAGGATTTAACTCTCGTTTGATTTTCATTCTTTGGCCACAAAAATGAAAAATATGATCATTATACATCACATCAAGACATTATATTTGACTTTCTATCTTTTGTGTGGGTCCCGAAACGATTTTATTTTTCATTCTCATTCTTACAAAAATGGGTACCAAACGGGGCCTTAATTGTTTTAATTGTCAATGAATTTAAGTTCATATCTTTAATTGATCACTAAAATTTAAAATATCGAATTTTGGTTACTGAACTTAGATTCATATCTTCGATTGCTCACTGAAATTTAAAATGTCAAATTTTGGCCGCTGAATTTTGAAAAATGTTGTACACTACTCACTAAAAAGTGGATATTTTTTATTTATGTTAGTGAGTAACGTATAGTATTTTACAAAGTTCATTTAGCCTAAATTCGACATTTTAAATTTCAGTGACCAATCAAAAATATGAATCTAAGTTCAGTGACCATTGGAACAATTAATTCAACAAATAAACAAATGTTGGAATGATCAATTGACAGACAATTCTATACTTTTTAATCCAGTCAGAATTTTTGAAAAGCAACCTCAAAAACAAAATAATAAATTATATTGCTCTAATTGCCTGGTTGGAGCCACGATAAGAGGTCAATATTTTAATAAAAATAACATTCAAATAAAATCTATGACTATATTAAAACCTAATCTTTTAACTTTTCATGCTTGCTAAGGGGCCTTTCATATCTTTATTAAATAATATTGGTTTGCATTCCTTTTCACTAGAATTGACTTTGTATTATGCTACTTATACTTTATTTATGTACAATTTGGATGACATTTAAATAGGCAGCAAAATTGAAATCATTGATTATTTTAAATATTGGAGAAATTAATGATAAAATTGTGTATCACATAGTACAATGTAAAGCAAAACATTTACTAAAATGTATGTGTAACAAGATTGATTGGCTTCTGTGGTTCAACCACCACAAATTAAAGTTATATTCATAACATTAATTTTAATTTTTCTTATCATAGTTTTAAGAAATGATAAACTTTAGCATTTGTAATATTAACATGAAAAGATGTAACAAATAGTTGTGCCGAGTAAAACTTAGCCCTTGTTTGGTGTAAATTTTTTAAAATTCTTTCTTTTCCAAATTTATTTTCAATCACCTTTTTTTTAATAAAAGAATTTGCAATTGAACTCATAATTGTTTCTACCTTTTAACCACACCTTCTACAAAAATAATCACTTTTACAAAATTTATTATTAAAAATGTACATCAAACATACCCTTAATGAAGACTTGCCTATGTCAAATCTTATACAATTGCATCTCATACTACCTAAGTTTGATGGAGTTCATTTAAGAAAAATAATGTTTTGAATAATGAATTTTAGGAGGATGTGCGATTAAAAAAAAAAAAAATTAATTTACATACAGAATATTTTATTTTATAATATATGATTGGAAATGGGTATGTAAAAAAAATAGTTTTCAAATAATGGTTGTCAAACACGGCAAATGTTTGAGTAATAATTTTCTGAAAACTAATTGCATGTTTGTGACCATAAATCTTTTTATATTCACTCAAAACACTTATTATCCATATATTTTGTGAGATTCACAAATAATACTACATATTCATCACTCATTTCTATCTATTTATAATTTAAATCGAATATAAACAACTTCAAACATGCGCTTGGTGTTTTCAAATAATTATAATTGTGGGTTCTACAAAATGTATAAATAATAAGTAGTGGATCTTACAAATTGTTGATGAGAAAGTATTTTTAGTTGACTTAATTTATAATTTAAATAGTCCCATACGTGCTCTAAGTTTGACCCCTGATGTCTAAGCAAATGATCAAAAAAAGGTGCTACTTATAAGCACTTAAAAATTTTGTCGAACATAAGCTACTTATTTCAATCTCTACCTTTTGGGTTGGTCTTGGTACCAACTCTGTTGGATCTCACTTGGGTAGGAAACATAAAGGACCATACTTTCATATAATTTTGTTTTGCTATTAACCAACATTTTCCAAAATTTAGAATATTTTAAGCAACTAGTGAACCAACTATAACTAGTACAACATGAGTTAGATTTAACCCCTATTAATTAGTAAGCACTGAGCATTCAGTTGTAATGTATTTTAATTTTAACCACCATCAATAAGAAGTCACTAGCATAACATAATAGTAGACGACGAGCAACGTTAATCGATATGTCACCATTGATTAAAGAATTATGCTACGTAACATAGCGGGTGTTCAGCAATTATGGAATTCAAGGGTCATCCCAACTGATTCT